>NC_134236.1:15313297-15493297 GCF_965152275.1 Natator depressus | reverse complement strand
CCAGCAGCCCTTTGAAACTACTGCCTGATGTCCAACCACCCATTCCTAAGGCGATAGAGACACCAGCTAAAAGCCATTTCCAAGCACATGTAATCTATTGCCAATCTCCTGGACCCCTCTCAGCCGGTTTCAGAAGAGATGAAGGAGCGGAGACGGTGCTGATGGTGTGGATGGATGACCTTCTATCCATAGAAAGGGGGAGGACATCCTCATTCATTGTCTTGGATCTGTCTGTAGCATTTGATCCTGTTGACCACTGCGTGCTGCCTTATCACCTTATTGACATACCAGGGGCCACTGGAAAAACACCCAAGAACTCCAGGCAGGATCAGGCCCCCATTGTCTACTTGCTGTACAAAAAACATAGGAAGACATGGTCCCTCTAATTCCGAATGTTCCTAGAGAACAATGATAAAGTGATTTTTCCTCCTGCTGATAGTAGCCTACTTTAATTGAATTGTCTCATTAGAATTGATAAGGCAACCCCCATCTTTTCATGTACTCTGTATATATATATATCTTCCTACTGTATTTTCCCTCTGTATATATATATATCTTCCTACTGTATATTCCCATTCTAGCTTTAATCCTGCTTGCATGGCTAAAAATAGCAGTGAAGATGAAGTGATGCAGACTTCAGCACAGGCTGTACAAGCCCACCTGGGACTCTGAGTACGTACTCGCATTCCCGGCCCATGCGAGGGTCCATGCTGCCAGATCTTCACTACTATTTGTAGTTGTGCTCACTAGATTGCAGCTAGTGCGGGTTTGCTTACCCGCGCTGCAGTCACACCTCCGACAGTTTGATATGCCAGATGGCGGCCTGGTACTCATTCTGGAGGAGTTTATCACATGCATAACTCACTCATTACTTCTTTGTGCCAGAGTAATGTGGACATCCCAAACACATCCTGATAAAATATGTATGCCATACCTCTGTGTGTGTGTGTGTGTGTGTGTGTGTGTGTGTGTGTGTGTGTGTGTGAGTGAGTGAGTGAGAGAGAGAGAATTATATACATACACACAATCATATACATATTACAATTATTACTGCAGTTAAAAAAAACAGGTTTGCCTTCAGGTATGGGAAGTTAATCATATGAAACCCCTTAGATACGCTATAACTGTTAAGCTGAATTTTGTTTAGCACTTTGATTATAAATTAGGGGAATGGTATATTAACTCTGTTTTGAGGACAAGATTTTAAAAATGGCCCATTTATTAAGCAGTTACTGTAGTGAGATTTGCAGCACACGTTAGATTTGTAATTGACTTATTAAAACTTATACATTGTAAGCGATAGTACCATTACCCACAGGCTATAAAATCATCAAAATATATAATGGCAATTTAAGATGGTTTGTATCCACAAATGGGAATTGTTATTGGGAGTTGTCTTGTTCTAATTCTTTACTCACAGCTTTTGTAATGTTCTAATAAATGATGTAAATGATATCCAGCAAAGGAATGCTCAGAATGGCAAAAGAAGGAAGCAGGAGACAAGACAACTCAGAAAAAATTAGACAATAACACAAAAAAGGCCTGATGTAAATATTTTTTTTAACGAGCATCATCAGCATGGAAGCATGTCCTCTGGAATGGCGGCCAAAGCATGAAGCGGTATATGAATGTTTAACATATCTGGTATGTAAATACCTTGCAATGCCAGCTACAAAAGTGCCATGCAAATGCCTGTTCTAACTTTTAGGTGACATTGTAAATAAGAAGCAGGCAGACTTTGACTCCCTCAGGGAACTGATGGGCAGGATCCCCTGGGAGAATAACATGAGGGGGAAAGGAGTCCAGGAGAGCTGGCTGTATTTTAAAGAATCCTTACTGAGGTTACAGGGACAGACCATCCCGATGTGTAGAAAGAATAGTAAATATGGCAGGCGACCAGCTTGGCTTAACAGTGAAATCCTTGCTGATCTTGATCACAAAAAAGAAGCTTATAAAAAGTGGAAGATTGAACAAATGACCAGGGAAGAGTATAAAAATATTGCTCGAGGATGCAGAAGTGAAATCAGGAAGGCCAAATCACACCTGGAGTTACAGCTAGCAAGAGATGTTAAAAAAAAAAATTATGAGTTAATTAAATTTGTGACTGAACTCCTTGAGGGAGAATTGTACGTCTCCTGCTCTGTTTTACCCACATTCTGCCATATATTTTATGTTATAGCAGTTTCAGATGATGATCCAGCACATGTTCATTTTAAGAACACTTTCACTGCAGATTTGACATAAGGCAAAGAAGGTACCAATGTGAGATTTTTAAAGATAGCTACAGCACTCAACTCAAGGTTTAAGAATCTGAAGTGCCTTCCAAAATCTGAGAGGGACAAGCTTTGGAGCATGCATTCAGAAGTCTTAAAAGAGCAACACACTGATGCGGAATCTACAGGACCCAAACTACCGAAAAAGAAAATCAACCTTCTGCTGATGGCATCTGAATCAAATGATGAAAATGAACACGTGTCGGTCCACACTGCTTTGGATCGTTATCAAGCAGAACCCATCATCAGCATGGACACATGTCCTCTGGAATGGTGGTTGAAGCATGAAGGGTCATATGAAACTTCAGCGCATCTGGCACGTAAATATCTTGCGATGCTGGCTACAACTGTGCCATGTGAACACCTGTTCTCACTTTCAGGTGACACTGTGAACAAGAAGCGGGCAGCATTATCTCCTGCAAATGTAAACAAACTTGTTTCTCTGATTGCTTGGCTGAAAGAGAAGTAGGACTGAGTGGACTTATAGGCGCTAAAGTTTTACATTGTTTTATTTTCGAATGCAGGGGTTTTTTGTACATAATTCTACATTTCCAAGTTCAACTTTCATGACAAAGAGATTGCACTACAGTACTTGTATTAAATGAATTGAAAAATACTACTTTTGTTATTTACAGTGCAAATATTTGTAATAAAAATATAAAGTGAGCATTGTACACTTTGTATTCTGTGTTGTAACTAAATCAATCTATTTGAAAATGTAGAAAACCTCCACAGAAATGGTATTCTATTATTGTTTAACAGCGAGATTGATCACACTATTAATCACGATTAAAGTTTTTTAATCGCTTGACAGCCCTAGTAAATATTAATAGCAAAGAGCCTGATCCTTAGCTGTGGTAAATCTACACAACTCCAGTGGACCTGAAGGGAGGAAGCATGAGTGAATGAATAATCTTTCAATTAAAAAAAAAAGGTTTGTTTTGAACCAAAACTAAATTTTTTGTTTTGTTTTTTTCCTCGCCAAACAAAAAGTTGAAAAAAATTTATTTGGGCCAATTTGAAATGAACTGCTTTGACATTTCTGAAATTTTATTTTATTTGTTTACCAAAACTATTTCCCACATTTGACCTGAGTTCATGAATAGTTTCAATGTCCAGAAGAGTCCATTTTTTCAGCAAATGGGCTATCTGCCAAAAATATTTCACACAGCTCCACTCCCGAGTTCTTTCCGAAGGAGGAAAGCTCAGTTCTGGTTCCAGATATGAACATATTTATAACCCCAAAGTGAAACAGCAGTGTGTCGACTATAAGACTCCCAGGCCCTTTCTAGCGGGGAGGGATAAGTGGACAGAATGAGGTCGTCACAAGAGGCTCTTTCACCTTCCTTCCGAAATGAAGAAAAGTTTTCATTTGGATATTGTCACTCTGAACTATCATTAGAGCTAGTTGATTTGTTTTTTTTATTTTGAAATTATCCATGTTTTGAAATGTGGAGAGGGGAAGAATAGGAAAACTTTTAATTATTTACTTCATTAAAAATAGTAGAGTGGACCAACATTTTTATTAATTTAGAAATGTCAACAACATTTTGGAAAAGATTTACAAATAATATTTACATTCTCCCCTTCCCACTAATTTCTTTTAACTAGCTTTAGTTATTAGGTAGTTTTCAAAAGGACTGTGCATGAACCCAAAGCAGTAGATGGGCATATATTTTTAAAGCTGACATAAATAAATTAAAAGACAATTACATGAAAATGCTATTTCACCAGGACACTCTTGTTTTCCTAAAAGTTTATTAGGCCAAATATGAATGTCAAATGCCTCAATATAAAGTAGACAAGTCAGGTGAGGTAATATCTTCTATTGGACCAACTTCTGTGGGTGAAAGAGAAAGGCTTTTGAGCTACACAGAGCTCTCCTTTAGCTCTGTGTAGTTCAAAAGCTTGTCTCTCTCACCAATAGAAGTTGGTCCAATAAAAGACATTACCTCACCCACCTTGTCTCTCTAATATCCTCGGACCAATGTGGCTACAACAACACTGCATTCAATGTTAACTTGATAAAGGGAGAGTGTGTTTCCTAGGCACAGGAGAATTGGGATAAAACTGATCCTTCAGTAAAATCACAGACTGAACCTGGATAGGATTTCTGAAGTTAAATATTGGTTAACTTCCCCCCCGCCCCCCACATTCATTCCTGTGTCTGCTCAAGACTGGCCTAGGAATTAATAAAATACTGCAGGAAACGCTATTCTTGACATATTTACGACATGACTAAAAGCAGAACTACTGGTAGTCTGTTGAAAAAGCCTGTTCTCATGAAATTTCCTGCATAATTTTACAGATAAACATTCAGAGATTTTAGGTGCTCACCAAAGCCAATCATCCAAGCCTAGCTCAAGAGGAGTATGCTCTGATATGCTCTAGATGGTAGAATAGTGACTACCTCATAGAGTCATCTCATTTCGTTTTGTGTCGGGGGGGCGGGAGGGGGAAGTGTCATGCACAGCACTCCTAACAATATATTCCAGACATTCGCTACAATAAACCATGCATGCGTTTCCTTAAACATTTGATCTGAATGGAGCAATTTGTCTGTCAGCGTTTTCACACATTTCAGCTATATCCACACTGCACACTACCTGCAGTGGCATGTAGGGCACGTGTAGCTACACGCCACAGTGAAAAGCACACATTCATGCTGCGGCGTGTAGCTACGCGTCAGTGAAAGGTTTTGACACGCGGCAACGGGGAAGGACTCCAGCAGCTGGAATGCAGTTAAAAATGGCAGCATAGAAAGGGAGGCACTTCTTGGACAAGTAGAGAGCCATGTAGGGTATATAACACAGGGTTCAGGCGTGTCTTTATTTTACTCACCTAAGCTATGCCTCACTGTCTACGCTGCTATTTATACCTGTGCTGGAGGGTGCGTAGTGTACGTACGCTAAACACCGCCACCCGGAGCGTGCAGTCTAGATGTACCTTTCATCTAAGGTGTGGGACAAATCCAACACTTGGGAACATTATGGGGCCGTCAACAAGAAAATCTGAGGTTTATAAAAGCCCATCGATACGATGCATCCACCAGGTTATCGTTACTCTCTAGGTACTTCTATGGCCCTCATCACCATAGTATCTGAACAGCTCATTACCATTAAACACATTTAAAGTTCACATCACCCCTGTGAAGTAGGGAAGTGCCATTACCCCACCTTACAGATGAGGAAACGAGGCACAACAAAGATAACAGGAAGGACAAATCTGGGCCAGAAATTGAACTGAGGCTTCTGGCTTCCCAGTCCTGTGCTCCATTCATTAGACTATCCTTCTAATCCCATAATGGGTAGCATAACAATTCAAGCACTGAGACTCGGGTACTGTTGAATTCTATACCCATATGAATAAATCTATACAGCTAACAAATAGGCAGACAGGTTGTTTTCCAAACCACCAGGGGTGTTGGCCACAGCCCCCACTGAAACTGATGGCAGCTGTGGATCTAAATTCCTTATTAGACTTTGGAAATCTCAACAGTCACAGGCTTAATATTTCCATGTAAGGACATCATGTAGGAGGACACTCAATGTTTCTTATACTACACTGTGTTGCCTATCGACTAAACAGTCACATTTTGTTGTTTGATGGAGGCAAGTGACGTGCTAGGTGGCATGGGCATTGCCCAGACAGGAAGAGGTAGTGAAATGCTGTGACAGTCACTTCACTGAGAGGGTGTACTGCATGTCACAAAATGCTGTAACTCTAGTAACAAAGCACTGAGACGCACTGATCAAATACGTAAGGCTACATACTCTTGTTTTGTTGAGGCCTGGGGAATATTTTACTCTCTCAATTTATACACACTGCACCAAAAAAAAAGTGCTTTAGAAAAGCAAAGCAAATTAAGTGAAATAAACAAACAAACAGAACCCTGCACTTCTGACTATCATAGTATGTGTAATACGCCTGATCTGTGTCTAACAAAGGGTCACATCCTGTCAGATGTTTGTGTGCATACTCCCATCCAATATACAGGTCAAATCTTAGCTCCATTGAAGTCAGTGCATTGATTTCGATAGAGCAACACTTTTGCCTTGTCTCTTCATTCACAAACATGATCAGAAGTGGAGGGTAGGAGACATGTACTACCTTAATGCTGGCATTTCCTAGCTTTGGAGGCAGACATTTTTCAATGGTGTCTGAAGCATTTAGATGTCCAGTTTCCATTAAAGTTAATTAACAGACTGCTTCCAAAATCCCAGCCAGCATGCTCAACTGTACAACATTGAAGTATGATCTTTCAGTGTAGAACCACTATGTAGTAGACATGGGGGAGCAGAGAGGGGTCCATGATTACTGTCACTCATCTCTTCCATGCTGCCTACACGCGGTAAGTTGATCTACCATTAGCATGTACACCAGAGCTTCAGAGCCATACTTTAATGAGCCACTGACATCTTTTTTTCAGATGGCATTTCCTCGTTATGAAAGAAAATAAAAGAGGGAGTGGGAAGGATTGCTAGAAGGAGCTGCATTGTCCAGGGCTTCCACTGATTCACAGACATTTCAAAGGAAGAGCCAGATTCACTCCTGTCTGCACAAAGAGGTTTGATTTACACTTTTGTTTCCCTGGGGTTAGAACTCTCAGAAAAATATTCACCCAGGTATAACCACCAATCTCCCTCTGGAGTTCCACCAGGTAATGCAGCTATAAAATCCTGCTGGGATTTGTAATGTAGTGTTTGCCCCCCCACATGCTGAGAAAGGGTTAATATGGGCCTGAGAGGGCCATTAACTTGCCTGCTTGCACCTGGACAGTGGATCAGGACTAATAGGAAATAGAGCCCAGCAGGGGACAACAGGGCTTATTTCCATAAAAAACTGGGAGAGCCCAACTGGGGAGAGGAAACCCAGAGGAGAGGAAGTGGGGAGTTCCCTCTCTGTGAGAGGTTTGGTTTTTGTATGCATTACTTCAGGACTTTGGTAAAGGACCTACGACCCCGGAAGGCTGTAAAGTAGTCTGGCTTGTGGGCCAGGACACTCCTATCGCTGGAGTAGGCCAAAGAACAGTGAGGAGGAAATAGAGGCACAGTTGTTGCAATGCCACGTCTGGCCACAAGGGGTGCATTGGGATGGCAATTTGCCACAGGGTTTTAGAGGAATCCTGGTAAGTGGAGTGTGCTCATTAGAAATGCAGACTCAGTGCATTTGGTGGCCAGACTGGCCATGCCCCCCTGCCTGTTCCAGCTTCCTCTGTGAAATTCTATACAAAAACGCAGATTTAAATTGATTCTGTGCTATATAGCTTCTTGTACTGCACTCATGACTGTGGCATCCGAGTGCCTTCCAGTAACGGAGTAAGCAACGAGACTAACAAAGGGGAGGTGTTCTTCATTTTCTCTTATTTCTCTCCCCATGGGAGAATTGTGGGTGCAGAAGAGTGTTTTGTTTGTGTGGCTGTTTCTAAATGTACACATTTCCTTCCTTAACATAAACACAGAGCAAAGTCAAAGAACTGTGCCTTGCTCTGACAGCAAAAGGTGGTGAAGTTTGTGATGGTCATGGGGGAGTTCATTCCACAGACTAGCTTCACTCTTCTTGTAAAAAGTTCCACTGTGCCAGAAAAGTGGTGTGGAACACGGGGTCTTCATCCCAGAGCTTTAGGGAATCTTTTAGATACCTGGGTCTAGGCCACTGAATGCCTTAAAGGTAAGCACCAAACCCTTTAACTTGACTCAATAGTCTATGGAAAGCCAACATAGAGAGCACAGGACAGGTCTGATGTGCTTGTGGTAGCCTGCATTGCTGGGGAGATGTGCTGCAGTGTTCAGGACTAGCTGGAGTTTCTTAGGGGCTGATGGTTTCGTGCCCAAGTCCATTACATTATTGTAGCCCACGAGGGAAATGACAAAGCTTTGTCTAGTCAAGGCCATATCGTCGTCCTCCAGGGTGCAATGGGTTTAGAAAGCCAACTGAGATGGTGGAAAGCGTTACTCGTGGTTGCTCCTACGCGAGAGTTTAGCACCGGTGCGGAATCTAGGAGCACCCCTAAGCTGTGGACTAAATCGGAAAGTTGTGGGTGGGGCTGCAAACATTTCCAAGTGCTCTCCTTAGCCCAGAAGAATCATCTTGGTCCTGTTTGGGTTCAGCTTCAACCAGCCGCTCTTCATCCACACACCTGATCTCATGCAAGCACAGGGCCATCATGGTGGTAGTGGTGAGGTAGAGCTGTGTATTATAGACTCAGACTTTATGGCGGGGTGGGCCAACTTTTTGGCCCAAGGGCCACAGCAGGATTGCACAACTGTATGGAGGTCCTGGTAGGGAAGGCTGTGCCTCCCCAAAGAGCTTGGCCCCTGCCCCCTATCTGACCCCTCCCACTTGTTGCCCCCTGACTGCCCCCCTCAGAACCCCTGACCCATCCAATGCTCCTTGGCCCCTGACCACCCCCTCCTGGGACCCTGGCCCCTAACCACCACCCCCCCTGGACTCCCCCCATCCAACCCCCCCCCCCCCGCTCCCTGTCTCCTGACTGCCACAACCCCTATCCACACCCCCACCCCTAACTGCCCCCCAGGACCCCACCCCTATCCAACTCCCCCTGCTCCCTGTTCCCTGACTGCCCCCACCCCAGAACCTCCACCCCGTCCAACCACTCCCTGTCCCCTGACTGCCCCTCGGGATCCCCTTCCTCTTATTCAACTCCCTGCTCCCCACCCCCTTACCATGCCGGAGCCAGCCACGCTGCCGCAATGCCCAACAGGAGCGGTGGGCCAGAGCACTGCCGGTGCGGCGGCGTGACTGCGGGTAGGGGCTGGGGGCTAGCTTCCCCGGTGGGCAGCTCAGGGGCCAGGCAGGATGGCCCCGCGGGCCGGATGTGGCCCGCGGGCTGTAGTTTGCTCACCTCTGCTTTAAGGTCACAAGGAACCATCGTGATCTTCAAGTCTGACCTCCAACATGTTGTAGACCACAGAACCTCACCCACTCTGTAATAGACCCCATACCTCTGGCTGAGTTACTGAAGTCCTCAAATCAGGGATTAAAGACTTCACGCTACAGAAAATTCACCATTTACACTAGTTTAAACGTGCAAGTGACCCGGGCCCCATGCTGCAGATGAAGGCAACCCCCCCAACCCCCTCAGGGTATCTGCCAATCTTACCTGGGGGAATATTCCCTTCTCGACTCCATCTATGGCAGCTAGTTAAACCCTGAGCATGAGGGCAAGACCCACCATCTAGTGCCTATTTTTGGCACAAGAGTGCATGTTGTCTGACCAGTTCACCTAACGGCTGCATGCAGATGTTATTGAGTAGGATTGACAAGAGAACTGTTTTGTGGACCCCACAAGGGAGGGGGTCAAGTGATGGAGGTACAGTTTTCCATCTCTACCGTTTGTGTGTATCCCTCCAGCAAGGATTCAAACCATTTTAGCACATTCCCCTGGATCGCTACCACCTTTTTCCATTAGGGCAGCAGTATCTCATGGATAACAGTAATGAAAGATGCAGAGAGGTCCAGAAGGTTGAGAATGGATGTGTACCCCCCATCCACTGACAGCAGGAGATCATCCAGCAGGGACACAAAGCTGTTTCCACCTGTGTCCAGGGATGAATTCATATGAATTCAAAGACCCCCTAAGCTTATTTCTACCAGCTTAGGTTAAAAACTTCCCCAAGGCACAAATCCCTTCTTGTCCTTGGACAGAATTCACTGCCACCACCAAGTGAGTTAGACAAAGATTCAAGGAAAAGAACCACTTGGAGTTCCTGTTCCCGAAAATATTGCTCCCAAGCCCCTTCACCTCCTTTCCTGGGGAGGTTTGAGAATAATATCCTCACCAATTGGTACAGGTGAGCACAGACCAAATCCCTGGGTTTTTAGGACACTAAATCCAGTCAGATTCTTAAAAAACCCAGAACTTTATAATAAAGAAAAAAAGTAAAAGAAGCACCTCTGTAAAATCAGGATGGAAGGTAATTTTACAGGGTAATCAAATTCAAAACACAGAGGATTCCCCTCTAGGCAAAACTTTAAAGTTACAGAAAAAAGGGATAAACCTTCCTCTAAGCATAGGGAAAATTCACACGCTAAACCAAAAGATACTCTAATGCATTTCCTTGCTATTACTTACTACTCCTGTAATTTAGATGTATTATTCAGTAGGAGCTGGATTACTTGCTTGGTCTCTCTCTTTGTCTCCAGAGAGAACACACACAGAGCACAAAAACAAAGCCTTCCCCTCCCCGCCCCAGATTTAAAAGTATCTTCTTTCCCCATTGGTCCTTCTGGTCAGGTGCCAACTAGGTTAATTGAACTGATTAACCCCTTACAGGTAAGAGAATTCTGTACCTCTGGTCAAGAGGGATTTTATATTAATGCATACATAAAGGTTGTTACCCCTCCCTTTATATTTATGACACAACCACTCCCAGCTTGTTATCATCCACAAACTAAGTGTACTTTCTATGTCATCATCTAAATAAATAATATAATATAATATATAAAGGAACTCAATAAAAAATTAGAAATTTAAGAGTCAAGTTCAGCTTCAACTATTTGGTGAAGCGAGATGCATTGTGGGAGTTATTGTTCCCCCTCACAGGTACTAAAACCAGACTTGTTAATTCAATTTGATTGTTGAAAATGCCTAGATACTAAGGCTAGGAGAGACAACTGTGATCATCTTGTCTGATCTGCAAACACAAGACAGAGGCCCACTCCCAGTAATTTGTACATCAAGCCCATAGTTTACATACAAAATTATTTACACCAGAAATAAAGACTCATGAAACTAGAGTTACTGACACTAAGGGGATGAATCCCATGGCATTTTAAGTTTCCTTCGGGTCTCTCAGTGTGGGGTCTTTCCCAAACACCACACCCTACATTTGGGTCTTGGCAGGCTGAGAGGTAGGGTTTTTGATGGGACAGAAACATTTTGATGAGGTTGTCACTGTAATGGAGCTGATCCACAGTTGGTGTAAGTGATCATAGGCCTACTAACAGTTTACAATAGCGGAGGATCTGCCCCAAAAGGCACAAGAATGTTGAGCACATGGCAAAGCTGACTTACTGTGGTAGTAGATTCAGGCTGAATTAAATTGACTTGTTTGTAAAAACAAAAAGTTGCATTTATATATATATCCCTTACTAGAACTGACATCCATTTAAAAAAATAAATACATCGCCAAATTAACAGAATTATTTAATCTCAAATTACTAAACCACGTAGGCTGCGTATTTAATGGGTTTTTACTGGGCCGTATTTATGAGGCTTATTCATGCAGAGTAGGTGTTAATCATAAATAAATTTGCTAATAAAATCTCTGGGGGTCGGGAGAGAGGGAAAAGCATGAAACCTCCCCTTGAGTAACTTCCTTCACTTTTATTGCTGACTGATCGCTCTCCTTTTTGCCATCATTTTTGTCTGGAATTAGCTATTTATTGCATTTATAGTATTAATCCTACTTAATCTAGACTGGAAGAGCGTGGATGCTTTTTTTTTCTTTTCCTTTCCTTTTTCTGATTTGTTTCTTTAAAAAATATTTTAAGGAGAAAAATGCCTTTAAAAAACAAAACAAAACAAAAAAACCCAAAAAAGCCATAAAAGTATTTGCAATTTCATGAGTTCTTCACGGCACTGATTTGTTATGAACAGGTCCGAGCAGGGTTAGTGAGAAAGAAAAGATTTTAAACAAAAGAAGTCCAAAAGACATCAAAGGTGTGTGTAGGGGGGTTTTTTGTTTTGTTTTTTGTTTGTTTGTTTGTTTTTTTGTTTTGGTTTTGTTTTAATTGGAATTGGAAGCATTCCAAGTTTGACTTTCAAAAAAAGCTTTGATTTACAGTAGTTCATGTTGGGCTCATGTTGAGTCTGCCAAAAATCCAAGCTAGATCAGAGCTTTTTTTGAAATAAGCACAAGCCTAATGTGATGTAGGTATTTCAAAACTCCCACTGCTTTAGTTATAACATCATCTGTTACTGAATGATTTATAAATCATCCCTCAGCAGGCAAATTTCTACAAGATTGAGGATGATATTTTAACCTCAGGACACAAGGACATGTTTATCTTCAGTGTTACAATTAATGGAGACCCACCATTGTTTGTAAAACTAAGCTTAAAAACAGAGTTGTCTCTGGTTTAGGGGGGAAAAAGTGTTTGCAGACATTTCCCCCCGTTAATAGGACAAAAACAATACCTGGACAGGATAAAGTTTTACTGCTTAAGTTTTCCAGTAAGTAAAAAGAAGAGCTGAGCAAATCATTTGTAACAAATAATTAATTTCATCCCCTTTTTGGGGCTGTATTTAAATCAAATTCACCTCACTTATGAAAAAACCTCCACTGTAACTCTTTGAAAATTGTTCAGAGACAGTTTTGATTGTTACAAAATTGTACGTTATTGAAGATTGTGTGTCAACAAGTTTCAGTCTGAACTGTATTTGCCAAGGTTGTGGGGCCTAGTGGATAGAGCAGTGGGCTGGGAGTCAGGAGACCTGGATTCTAGCCCTAGCTCTGTTCCTGCCCTGAATCACCTTCCTGTTCTGTGCCTCAAAGCTAATGATACTGACCTCCTTTGAGCCTGATGATCAGAGCTAGGAATTAGTTACCATTCTGTGATGGATCAACATAGTTGCATGGTATTGTTTCCCTTCCCTGATTAAATGAGTGTATCTTTAATGGAAGAGAGACCAGGTGCTGTGATCAACTTCCTTAGCTCATAAGGATGAATTCAAACACTTGTCCTTCTTGTTTAACTGTAACACTGCTAGAGCTGTGGCATGGTATTCGGGGAAAAAGTCCCTCCTGAGGGTGACGGAAGTGGTGTTCCTGAGCATTGTATAGCAAAATGTTAAATATCTTCCAAGTGCACTTATGGAATTTACTAGCTTCTAAATTTCTCTCTCCTACACCACAATCTTTGTCACAAGAAAATTAGTAATGACAGCGTGGGTGTAAGTGGACAGTCTCAGTGAAGATGGATGTGATTGGATCCTTGCATTAGTCTGCCTGTCAGCAAGGTTTGCCAAAAAGAGACAAAAGAGCCCTGTGCCAGGGCTGGATGTCAGTACAGAGACGGAGGACAGTCCCAAGCTGGCCTTCACTGGTACTGCAACCTGATCCTGCTGCTATTGGCAAGCCATAGTTCTCTGCTGTGGGAAAAAAAAAACACAAAAAACAACAACAAAAAAACCCAGCATACTTATGGGCACAATTTGTTTAGGAAAAGTAGGAAGTCAACTACTGCTGCTTGTACCTGAAAGAAATTAGGATTTGGCACTGTAATGGGGTATAGATTGGCCTGTTAAGACTCAGTTTGGAAGATTCAGGGACATTCTACCTTGTGCCAGGTGTTAAGCTGCAAAGACAAATCCCAAGAGACAAAGGAAACGACCTCTGAGAGACAGGGAGCGGTCCCAGGTTGGCAGTTTGGAACTAAACCCAAACTGTCAATGCTCTCTGGGGCTCAAGACTGGAGCCCTGAAGCAGGTCAAGATTGAGCTCTTCTCTCAACCAGGAGAAATTCTGGGAAATGTAGTCCCAGGGCCTCTGGCATTTGGAAACGTCCACAGCAGGGCATACTGGAAAGCCTGGGCAGGATATAAATAGCATCTCTCCTCTTAAGAAGGAAAGACCATGGAGGAAGATGCTGGTAGTCACTCCCAATAGCTCGGGAGAACTCTGCCTATTTGTTGTGGATTCTCTGGGTTCTCTGGAGGAATGCTTGGGAGATGAGCTGTAATTTTTATTTTAGAAGAACTCAGTGGACATGGCCTTTTGAGAATGGCAGCCTGCCCCAGACATGCAACAAATTGTGGCTGCAGGCACAGAAGTTCCATAAAGGCTGGTCTGAACAAAGTGTTGCCAACAGAGAATTCAAGCATGGCAAATCAGAGTCTGGTTTTACCAGTTCAACAAAGTGTCCATTAAATAGTTTTCTCCACTATTTCCCCAGCTCTCTTTGCTTTACAAAAAAAAAAAGTTACCTTTACAAGGAAGGCTGTTTCCAGTGAAATTAACAACTCAATTTAGGAAGATCAGCACAGTAAGCGGAAAGTACATATTGCTCTATTAAATCATAAGTGTAGTAAGTTGTCATTGCTGGCTAACTGATCCCTTTGGAGTAACTATCACTGAAAAATCAGGAAAAAGGAGTTTTAATCAGAGAATCATAGGACTGGAAGGGACCTTGAGAAGTCATATACTCCAGTCCCGTGCACTCATAGCAGGATTAAGTCTTATCTAGACCATCCCTGGCAGGTGTTTGTCTAACCTGCTCTTTAAAATCTCCAATGATGGAGATTCCACAAACTCCCTAGGCAATTTATTCCCATGCTTAAACACCCTGACAGTTAGAAAGTTTTTCCTAATGTCCAACCTAAAGTGCCCTTGCTGCAATTTAAGCCCATTGCTTCTTCTCCTTAACCTCTGAAGATAGGACAACAATTTTTCTCCCTCCTCCTTGTAACATCCTTTTAATCAGTCCTTATCTCTCATTTTTATTTCTAGAAAGAGGCTTTCTAAATGATAAAGTGTTGATTCACAGGTATAAACACCTCCTATAGAGGTGTACGGTCATGTGGAGACCTCTTAGGAAATTGTCTAAAAATCTTATATGGTTCAATAATGCAGACATAAGACCCCCCCCATACACACACACTAATGGTCCACCTAGCTCGGTATCTTGTCTTTGGACAGCAGCCAGTGCCAAATGCATCAGAGGGAATGAGCAGAACAGGGACTTTATTACGTGATCCATCCCCTGTTGTTCAGTTCCAGCTCGGGGCAGTTGGAGGTTTAGGGACACCCAGGGCATGGAGTTGCATCCCTGACCATCTTGGCTAATAGTCAATGATGGACCTATCCTCCATGAACTTATCTAGTTCTTTTTTGAACCCAATAATATTTTTGGCCTTCACAACATTCCCTGGCAACAAGTCCCACAGGTTAAGTGATTGTGTGAAGAAGTACGTCCTTATGTTTGTTCCAACCTGCTGCCTATTAATTTCACTGGATGACACCCCACTACTTGTGAAGAGGTAATTAACAGTTCCTTATTCACTTTCTCCACACCATTCATGATTTTATAGACCTCTATCTTATCTCCCACCCCTCAGTCATCTCTTTTCCAAGATGAACATTCTCAGTTTTGTAATCTCTCCTCCTATGGGAGCAGTTCCATACCCCAATCATTTTGTTGACCTTCTCTACTTTTTCCACATCTAGAATATATATTTTTGAGATGGGGCAACCAGAAGTGTATGCAGTATTCAAGGTGTGGGTGTATCATAGATTTCTATAGTGGTATTACGATATTTTTCTGTCCTATTACCTATCCCTTTCCTACTGGTTCCTAACATGCTGTTACGTTTTTTGACTGCTGCTGCTCATTGAGTGAATATCTTCAGAGAACTATCCACAGTGACATCAAGATCTTTTTCTTGAGTGGTAATAGCTAATTTAGACCCCATCATTTTGCATATATAGTTGGGATTATGTTTTCCAATGTGCATTACTTTGCATTTATCCACACAGAGTTTCATCTGCCATTTTGTTGCCCAGTCACCTAGTTTTATGAGATCCTTTTGTAACTCTTTGCAGTCTGCTTTGGACTTAATTATCTTGAGTAATTGTCTATTGTCTGCAAACTTCGCCAATTCACTGTTCAACACTTTTCCCCAGATCATATATGATTGTGTTTAACAGCACTGGTCCCAGTACAGATCTCTGGGGGACCACATTATTTACCTCTCTCCATTCGGAAAACTGACCATTTATTCCTATGCTTTGTTTCCTATCTAGGTGCCACAAGTTCTCCTTTTCTTTTTGCGGATACAGACTAACACAGCTGCTACTCTGAAACCTGTCTTTTAACCAGTTACTGATCCATGAGAAGACCTTTCCTCTTATCCTACAACTTTTTCATTAATAATCTTTGATGGGGGACCTTGTCAAAACTTTCTGAAAGTCGAAGTACACTGTATCCACTGGCTTACCCTGGTACTGAAGTAGGATTACAGGCCTGTAATTGCCAGGATCACCGAGTAGCCTGGGTGATGTTACTGGATGTGACAATTTATAAATAGAATTGTCTGGAGGTGGGTATTGTTTATTAAAAGCTGGGTCTTTTTTCTGAAAACCATGGAATTTTCATTAATTATTATTATGATCACGAAAAAAGAAATTGCCCAAGGGCAGTTTTAAGGCTCCTTAAAGATTTTTCTTCCCCCTCTGCAGGTTGCCAAGATTTCAGATTTCTGTATCAAGTGATTTGTATCCTTCAGTGGGAGATATTGGAGTGAGCTTGAACTTTTGCTGCCTTCAGAGGGGGACCCTGCACATTGCTTATTCTCTTTGAGGCCATTTAATCTCCCTAGAGCTGGGGGCAGCTGTCACAAGATGCAGCCCACCAAACCTTCCTCACTTCCACTGCTGTGCTTCTGCTTTGTAGAGAGTGCCGAAGGAGCTGACAGCCCAGTTGACTAGATAAGAAATATTCAGTGCACAGCTTGGTGAGCTTAAGCAGAGTGTCGTCAAGTCTAAGCTGATACACACACAGGAACCCATTGCCACCTCTCCTGAAAAACCCATCTCCAGTATGAGAGTGAGGCAAACCAGGAGACAGGCTGATTAAACAATATTTTTGATGGCTATAGAGCCTTTCATCTGAGGAGTGCAGGATGCTTTACAAACAGGAATTAAGGCGCAGAAGTAGGACTGGGCTGAATGTTTTCAGTAAATCTCTGACACACAAAAAAATGGCTTTTTGACTCGGTGGTGGAAAGAGTGGGCAGAAGGCTCAAAGTGGTAGTCAGCAATAGTTCAAAACACACTACGGAGATTTTAGAGCACAGCCTGCTAGAGGCCTATAGATTTACACCCCAGCTTTCTGTGCACTAGCTCTCTGCATAGACATGCCAGTAGAACATAATCCCTTGAGGGAAGCACCATGTTTTTGCTCCATGTTTGTACAGCACCTAGCACAGTGGGATCCTGATCCATGACTGGGGCTCCTAGACGGTATATCAATACATATAAAAAGGACAGTTATCCAAGAGTTTTAAAACAGTTGGCCGAGGAGCTTGTTGAACCAGTAATATTGATTTTTGCTAAGTCTTGGAGCACTGGGGAAGTTCCCAAACACTGGAAGAAAGTGAATATTTTGCCAATTTTTTTTTTTAAATAAAGGGGATGACCTGGGTAACTATAGGCCTGACATCAATCTCCAGCAAGATAATGGTGCAAATGATACGGGATTAGATTAATAAAGAATTAAAGGAAGGTAATGTAAATAATGCAAATCAACAGGGTTTTATGCAAAATAGATCCTATCAAACTTGGTTTTTTTATATGAGAATAAAAGTTTGATTGAGAGAGTATTCTAGGAATGGTCACACCAGTGCCAAATACAGAGGTAAAATAACCTCTCTACTCTGAATAGCATTGACATAATATATTTAGACTTCTGTTAGGTGTTTGACTTTGTATAGCACAACATTGTGATAAAAACACTAGAACGATGTCAAATTTACATGGCACAAATTAAATGGATTAGAAATTGGCTAACTGATTGGTCTCAAAATGTAAATGTAAATGAGAAATTGTCATTGAGTGGGTATGTTTTCAGTGATCCTGCATGGCTTGGTTCTTGGATTTAAGCTATTTAACATTTTTATTAAATGACCTGGAAGAAAACAAAATCATCACTGATCAAATTTGCAGCCGACACAAAAATTGGGGGGAGTGTTAAATAATAAAAGGACAGATCACGGATACAAAGTGATCTGGATCGCTTGGTAAACTGGGCACAAGCAAACAACATGTGTTTTAATATGGCTAAGTATAAATGTATGCATCTAGGAACAAAGAACATAGGACATGCTTTCAGGACAGGGGACTATCTTGGGAAGCAGTGAGTCTGAAAAAAGATTTGCGGATCATGGTGGATAATCAGCTGACCACAAACTCCTACTGTGATGCTGTGAATCAAAAGAGCTAATACAATCCTGAGATGCATAAACAGGGGAATCTTGAGTCAGAGTAGAGAGTTTATTTTACCCTGTATTTGGTACTGGTGCAACCACTGCAGGAATACTCTTTCAAGTTCTGGTGATGACAATGCAAGAAAAATATTGATAATTTGGAGAGGGTTCACAGAAGAGTCAAGAGAATGATTAAAGGATTAGAAAACATGCCTTATAGCGATTGAGCTCCTTGTGTTTAACTATTTTGCTTAACAAAGAGAAGGTTAAGATTGGACTTTAGCACAGTCTATCTGTACCTACATGGGAAACAAATATTTGATAATAGGCTCTTCAATCTAGCAGAGAAAGGTATAATTTAAGCCAATGGCTGGAAGCTGAAGCTAGACAAATGTGGACTGGAAATAAGGCATAAATTTTTAATGGTGGGAGTAGTTAACCATTGGAATTTACAAAGGGTCAGGGTGGATTCACCATCACTGACTATTTTAAAATGATGATCCGATCTTTTAGGGGGGGAAAATCCACTCTAGGAATTATTTTGGGGAAGTTTTATGGCCTATGTTATCCAGGAAGTCAGACTAAAGGATCAAAATAGTCCCTTCTGGCCTTGGAAGCTAGGAAAGTTGAAGTTACAGTACAAAATGCTACCATCAAAGTAACACTTTCACTTTTAAAAGCCCCAACACTTGCTCTCATTTTAACTCTCTCTCTTTCTTTCCGTGACATTTTGTCCCCACTTTCTCAATTAGAAGAAAGAGACAGACATTTAAAATGTGGGATTTCCCCCACCAAAATAAACAAAATAAAAAATTTCACTGCAATTATTTTTGCAAATAAATCCCCCCCCCAAATATTTTGAATAAAATATGAACTTTTCACTTCCCTCCCCACAATTATTTTCCACAAGAGAGACCAGTTCCTCCACTAACACATTTGCACAGGACAAGCTAGAGGTTAGTCATACGATCTTGGTAGCCCATGAGTGATTCCAAATTGATATAAATAACAGGAAAGGGCTGGTTGGGTTCAGAAGCTTGGCGTATCTGTGCTGACCATTATGAGCAGTTCCATTTCATGAGTTGCTTGCTTTTAAAGTAGGTTTTCTGCCCAGATGCCACAGAGCTGGACTCAGAGTAATTAAATCAAATAAAGGGGATAGGTGGGGTGGAGGGAAATGCAGTGGCAAGGATAAAAATGACATAGGCTATCAATTCTCATGCTTCAGGGCATAAAGTGATCAAGCAGCTGGGGATCAAGGAAATGGTTCTCATCGTTATGGAGAATTTTCTCCTTCATTTGAGCAACTGGCATCAGTCTCTGCTCGAGACTAGACACTGCACTGCAATAGATCGGCTACTCCATATGGCACTTCCTACATTGCTAGAGACCGTACTA
Organism: Natator depressus; assembly: GCF_965152275.1. Lineage (NCBI taxonomy): Eukaryota > Metazoa > Chordata > Testudines > Cheloniidae > Natator > Natator depressus. Next base: position 15,473,680 of record NC_134236.1, on the reverse strand, counting down.
CAGTGAATAGCTGCAGACCAAATGATAAGCATAGTCTGCTTCATTTTCTTAGCACCAGGACAAGAGGCTGATGCTGATAAAAATACATATATAACTACAAGAGGTTCTATAGTAAAAGCAGCGATTACAAAACCAAACCGAAATGACACAGGGGCAGCCTAAGTTCTCGAAAGTTGCCCATTAGTCCTTCCCACCCTACTGTTTGTTTTGTTTTAAGGCTTATAAGACGTGTCTTTGTTTAGGGGAAGAAACGAGTGAAACGGGAAAATGAGTCTTAAGTAGTCAAAGACAAAACCCAAAGTAACTCTAAGGCTAAAATAAATAAGCCTCATCCATCTGGAGGCAGCATTGCCTTGTGCAGGGGACTACAACTGATTTAGTCCAGAGGTCTGAGTTCTGTGCTTAATTATGGTTCATTGTCCAGGACTCTAGACTCTAGACTCTATACTTTAGGACTCTATACTCTCCTAATCCCCAGCCATCTCTCATGAACATCACTGGGAAGTTAGCAGAGGGATCCAGGGGAGACTCTGGTCTTTATGAAGTAACTCAACTTTCAGGTATTGTTCATTTAATACCTTATGGTTGTATTCTGCTGCATTCAGTGAGAGAAACTTCTCCCCTCCAGGAGCCCTGCTATCCCTGCCCTTTGTTTCTCCTTCTTCACCTTTTCTGTGGCGGTGCCTCCTCTGTTCTTCCCTCAGCATTTCCCTCCCAGAAGCAGCTCCCAATTCATACCTCCCCAGTAACAGGGCTTATGCTGACACTGAAGTATCACCATTGGGCAACAGGTAGGCTTGGCAGAATTTGATTTTTATTTTTTAAAATAATTTTGACAGATATAAATATTTTTAAGCCTTTATCAATTTAAATTCCACAGTTTTGGAAAATTTTGGGAGGGGGGAGATCAGAAATTATTTAATGACAGTAGAGTAGAACCTCAGCCTTATGAACACTTTGGGAATGGAGGTTGCTCGTAACTCTGAAATGTTCATAACTGAACAAAACGTTAGGGTTGTTCTTTCAAAAGTTTACAACTCAACATTGACTTAATACAGCTTTGAAACTTTACTAAGCAGAAGAAAAAAAGATGCTTCCCCTTTATTTCTTTAGTAGTTTACATTTAACACAGTACCGTACTGTATTTGCTTTTCTCTTTCTCTCTGCTGCTGACTTCCGGTACCAAATGAGGCGTGTGGTTGACTGGTCAGCTTGTAACTGGTGTTCATAACTCTGAGGTTCTACTGTAGATGCTGAGATTCAAAAGTTAAAGCTTTATAACCATGTCAAAGTAAATACCTTTCAAGCAAACTCTAAATTGGTGTCAAGCAGCATTTTCTTACGTTACCTATCTTGTGAATTTCAGTGATCATCGATGGACATATTTTTGCCATTGGTTTGCATCTGGTGATTTCTGTGAGTGTCTGGTGACAGGGCTGGATACTACAGAGAATGCTCGGAGGACTCGGGGGTTGGTGTCTCTATCACTAGCCTGCACAGAAAGGGCAAAAGACCTGGAAGTCAGTGCTCGTGCATGGCCAGAAGCTGCTGGTTTCAGGGAGCTGAGCTACAGTAGGTACAGACAAGACTGCTTCATGCTAAGGGTAGATACTATTGAGGTGCCTCCCAACTCTGGGTACCCCTGAGAAGCGTCACACAGCCTTACACACTTGCATAACAATGGTTCCTACTGTGGCTTTTCCAACTCCAAAATGATTTCCTGCTGACCAACAGCAATTCAGCATTACAAGCTTCCAGAATGCGATTGCCACTTGCCTCTCCAGCGTCAGTCCAGCTTTCATTCTTGCATCCATGCACTGGAGGGCTGGCGGGAGCGTGGCACCCAGATCCAGGAATGTGGCCTCTTGCACCCAAACGTTCTGCAGCCACTGCTCGAAGTCCCAAAAGTGGATTACGATGCAATGCCAGTCAGTGCTCAGTTCTCAGGCTCAGAAGTGGTGCACCACCATTTGCAGCTGTCTACAAACACCTCCAAGAATCTTGAATTGTTTTTTGCTATATCCCTCAGCAAACTGTCCTCGAAAGACATCCTCATATCCCAGTTGTGGTATGTCCTGCAGGTTTGCAAATACAGGAAAACCACACATCCTGTATTTGCAACATAGGTGAGAATAGCACAGAGCTGTGCACATCCATGCTTCTGTCAGAGATGGTGGACACTGAAAAGTGCCACACAGGTTAGTGGAATTTTTGTTAAAAAGGCATGGAAATTATGGGATATGGATGTCATTGTGGGATGGAGAAAGTTGCATGCTGGGAACTTATGCCCTGGCTCTCAGAGATCCCTGGGCGAGTCATTTCTGTCCCACAACACGAGAAGGCCTCATGCTGGATGGTGATGTGTGGCGCACTGGGATTCCTACCCGTGGTGCACCTCACTTTACATCGACACAAGCACTCCTGGTGAGTACGTGCAGCACTGATGCAAGTGACCAAGAATGCACACACCCAAACAATATACAAACTTCATCTGGTGTACACGGATGCAACCTGCATTGACCTCTGTTTGTAGTGTAGAGATGCCCTGGGTTCCAGAAAACCCAGAGGCTAAAATTTGCTTGAACAAGTATTTCAGACAATTACGAATAATGAGCAAATTTGTAAAAAAACCACCACCTGTTTGTGGATAAATGACAAGGCAGAAGAAAACACTGCACTAACCCTGTTCACTGCCTCAATTAATACTCAGTTAATCAGAAGGTATTCTGCCAGATCCTCAACTGGTGTAAATCAGCACAGCTACACTGGTATCAATGGAGCTCCGTGCTGATTTCTACCAGCTGAGGATTTAGTCCCTTATTGCTCTAGTTGTTTCATGTCTTCCCTTATTCTGAGCAATGTCACAGGCCAGGAGAGCTTAAGGGACAAAAGCAAAAAGGAGCCACCGCGGTGCTTGTTCTCCGGAAAGCAATTGAAGTGGCATTTGAGCAATGACTAATTTATTTAGTATTCAAAATTTTAGGGAATCTTTTGTCACATCACCCATCACAAATAAAAAAAAGAAACAGAAACCTGTTTGATGCCTCAGGCACATTTTAGTTTGTTGTTCAGGTCAGTTCATTTCAATGCTTAATTTTTAATGGTTCATTTAACATAGCTGTTTCGACTAAAAAGTATTTCTGTGTCCAAATTGTGGGCAGGGGGGCAATACCTGACACTTTAGAACATCTGAAGTTCCAGCTAATAGACAGCTTGAAGTTGGAAGGCTGGCCCTGTGGTTAAAACACTAGACTGGGACCTAGATGATCTGGGTTAAATTCCCAGCTCTGCCACAGTCTCCCTGTGTGATCTTGGGTAAGTCACTTACACCTTGATCCTGCAAACTCTTCATACACATGAGTAACTTTTTACTTGCACAGTAACTTCCATGCGTGTTTGCAAGATCAGTGTTTTAATCTCTCTGAGACTCAATTCCCTAGCTGTAAAATAGCGATAATAGTCGTTCTCTACCGCGTAAGTTATCGAGAATGAACTCATAATATTTGCAAAAAGAAAAGGAGTACTTGTGGCACCTTAGAGACTAACCAGTTTATTTGAGCATAAGCTTTCGTGGTTAGTCTCTAAGGTGCCACAAGTCCTCCTTTTCTTTTTGCAAATACAGACTAACACGGCTGTTACTCTGAAACCTGTCATAATATTTGTGAGATGTCCTGCTACTCCAGTTGTGGTGTACACTGGGGCTCCTAGCTATGTATCAATATTTGATGGGCTGTTGCATGCAGGAGGAGGAGAGCTATTTTATGTCTGATTTCAGAACATTGTCATTGGTTTCAAAAACTGTTGACTATAGGTGCAAAACTACTCTTGGACACTGGCATAAGATCGTTGTTTTTAAACCTACATCTAATTTTTATCATTTTTATCCGTGGCTATTTTGCTCCTGGGGAATAATTTGCCATGTAGTTCACTAATAAGTCATCTGTAGCAATGATGAATGAAAACCATGTACAAAGGCGGATAAGTCTTATTGACTTTAGTGACGTTTACCCACGTGGGTAAACGTTGTACTGTGAGATTTTCATTGTAGTTTCCAATGCTGGGAAGTGGAAACTACACATAATAATAAATATATTGTGGATTAAAAGGCACTCCAGGCCTTCTGATTCCCCAACTGTCTGGGTAAATGAATTCGTAAAGAAGGTATCTGAATGGAAACAAACAACAGACCTGCTGTCAGCAGGATTAGATACCAAAGGGTTACAAGAACTTGCCAACATCTGCATAGCTGAGCTGGTCTTAACAACAGTGGGAATTTTTTTATAACACATCCACTGAGCACGCAGCAAAAGCCTCAACCCTAAAAGGGATTTTAATGGGCTTAGTGAGGGGCTGAAAAAAAAGTAATTGCAGGCAGTTTGTGTAAAGGAAGCAGGCTGGCAAGGGGGTTGAACATAGCGCTGTTTTGCTGCAGCTCTGAAAAGGGTGCCATGCCCGGCTAAGCCTGGCTACTGCTGTTATCCTCTTTCCCGACTCAGAATCAACAACAGTTTTCATCCTGTAAATAAAAGAGACAAGGAAAGTATAGACCCAGTCTGTGTCCATTCATTTGTCTGTTAACAAGAAAATAACCCACTGCCAGAGTTCAAACAAACACTTATTAGCTAGCTGGGAGCCAGAACAGGATCATCATCATCTGTTTTGCTGATGGAGAAAACAGAATCCACATTGCAAATCAGTGGCAGAGTTGGGAACAGAATGCAGGCCTCAAGGTTGTCTCCTGCTCTAACCACTAGACATGCTGCTTCTCCTTACAACAAAAGGGATCAAGAAGATAGATAAAATGCAAGAGTAAGAAGGATAAGCAGCTCATCACTAAACAACCCTGCAGAGTCCCAGAACTTTAAAAGGGAACATACCATACTACAGCCATCTTCTTCTCAATGTCACCTTGCTTCTGCTGTCTTTAAGGGATGGGTGGTGTCTAGTGGCCTTCCTTCCCACCTGCTGGGGTCCAGGAGAGTGGGTGGGTAGCACCATGCCTCGCTCAGCTCTTCAGTGGGTGTCGGATAGTCATTCTCTCCTTAGCACATCCATGGGAGTCCCTCTGATAGAGGCCACTGCCTCCAGTTGTTAGACTGAACCCTTTTGCAGAGGAAGCAGGAAACTCCCCCAACCTTAATGCAGCAGGAACAGTGCATTCATCCACTCTCCAGAGCCAGCTTCCTGAATGAAAGAGATCCTATAATTACTACAGCTTGTAGCTGCAGCACTGCTAGGATAGCTGTTCCATTATCCGTAGAACGGTCAATAGGTAACTCAAAGTTTCCTTCAGAGCTAAGCTCTGTTGAGAGAGAAACAACAAAGGCTCCACTGGAGAGGGAACTCTCTACTGCCTTTTGGGTACAGGAATATGAAAAGCACCAAATCACATACGGCTCCAAGGACACAATTTTGAATTGCACTGTATTTGTGAGGTAGGGGAACAGACCCTCATAGATGTGAGTCAGCACCGCTCCATTTAAATCAGTGGAGCCATGTTGATTTACACAAGCTGAGAATCTAGCCCAAGGTTTCCTGTGTCCGTTACATTCACCTGTCTAATTGGGAGTGCTTTATTAGTACTCCTACAAATTCAAACAAGACACTCCCGCCTCGCTTGCAGCAACGCAGTTGTTCATACAAGTGCAACAGCTCTATATTACTTGAGCTACTCACATAAAAAAAGTTACAAAGACAAATATTTCACAAATAATACTCAAGTGCCCAGCCACTGATAGCTGGTGCCATAAACAGAACTGTTTATACTTCCTTCAGATTTGGTCTAAACTTGCTAACAACATGCATCACTTCAGTGTTTGTTTTGTACAATAACTCCTTATCGTTACACTGAACTCAGAATGTTTCCTTCTTTGCGACTGTTTGCTGCTGCTTTTTCCTGAGACTAACTGACATGCACAAAGGCATGGGTTGGGACGATTAGTTCTGTGGTTGATATTTAAATGATATAGCATCTCTATAAATCATCATAGCAAGGATTTACTAACAGCAGGGATTACCAGACCCACACAGTCAAAGAAGACACAGCTCAACGTGGAACTACTAATGGAAGCTCAAATTCCTGCTGCAGATCAGTTCCTGCTCTCCAGACCCAGTAACAAAATGCTGCATCTAAAGTGCAAGAGGCAGGGATGAAAATACAGAGGTTTGGTATGTCACCCAGCTTTGTGTAGATCCAACACTGACCCGGCTACCCAAACTAAAAGAGTTTACATTCACAGTGAAAGACTGTAGAGTTCACAATGTCATCTGTGTGCCCTGCACTTACTTTTTCAATTGTGTAGCCAGCAAAGCAGCATTGCCAAACCCAAATATTCAAAACTCATGAGTCGGGCCCCCAGAAATCACGAGATTGGTTTAAGAATCATGAGATTAAAAAAACCCTACACTAACAAATATTGGGAGTGTTATTTGCCTTCTGGTTTCTGAGTCTTTAAGGTTTACCTTGTCAAGTTTTCCCCCATACCCTGAGGTCTAGAAACATACTCTTTAAAAAAAATGAAAGCTGAGGTTATTGCATACAAATCACATAAATCCAGGAGCTGTGACTTTAAGAAAAACTCAAAATAGCACAAGACTCATGATGAAATCTCGACTGCTGGTAGTACTCCATGTGAACATGGTATGATCCTGCAACAGGGGACACAGTGCTGTCTAATAATGGTTAGAGCAAATGACTTGCAGTCTGGATTCTATTTCCTCTTCTGACAGAATAACTTTAAACTTATTTGTGCCTCAGTTTCCCCATTTGTAAAATGAAAATAATATTGCTCTTTTTCCTGGGTGTTGGAAGGCTAGAGGCAACATGGACTGTAGTAATAATCCCAGCTCTATTTCCATGCTTTTCATTAGCTGATTACAAAGGAAGGTCAGTACCATTATCCACATTTTACAGATGGGGAAATTGAGGCACAGGAAGGTGAAATGACTTGCCTAAGGGCACCCAGGCCAGTGTCCAAGCTGGGACTAGAACCTCTGTCTCCTAGTTCAGTGCTTTAGCCACTAGTCCACATTACCAGAGCAGGACTCAGAAGAGCTGGCTTCTATTCTTAGTCCTCCCCCAAATCTGGTGTGTGGCCTTGTACGTGTCCCTTCATATCTCTGTTTCCCCTCCCACTTTTGTCTGTCTTGTCCAATCAGATTGTGAAATTTTCAGGGCAGAGACTATCTCCTTACATGTTCATGCAATGCCGACCGTAATGGGGTAATGCGACCCTGATCTCATATATACTGCTTTCGCAAATGTTTGTGAAGGACTCTGAGACCCTCTAATGAAAAGTACTATAGAAGTATAAACTGCCACGTTCATTCTGTATAAAAATTGATTTTTAGTCACCTAAACAGGAGAAGTGGATCAGCGTTCATGTTGCACTCCCTGTCAGTACCGGGCCTGGGCCGGGGAAGCTAATGATCCAACCAGCTGACCAAATGAGGCAAATGCTAAGACGTCACCTAAACAAAGGTGGTCTGATTTCACTGACTCTAGAGGGAGCTGTGGGTGAGCTTAGCACCACTGAAAACCCGGCCACTATTTAGGCACCTAAATATATATTTAGGAGCCCCACTTTGGGCGAGCTTCAAAATCCCACCTTAACTATACAGAGCAAAGTACTTGTTGTGAAAGAGATCTTGGCACTCTCCATTTTTGTGATGACCGTTTTACTACCCCCCTCCCCGCAATAGCATAATTTTGTTGTCATAATTTCATAGTAAACAAACTGCACTTTAACACATAGACTTACAGTAGCCCTATTTATTAGCACTTTGCTCTGGCTCCTTGCTTCTTTCTAAACCAGAATCTGCTGCATTTTGCTATTCTCAAGTCACTGTACTGGTTGCATCGTAGTTAATAGATGGGAAATCACCTGACAAAGAATACAATGGCATTTTAACATCAAGGCTTCCCACAGGAGACATTATACTTTCAAGGGGGGTGGGGGAGAGGGAATGCATAATGGCATGCCAAGCAGGATGTCACTTGCACTCGATTGGCCGCAATTGTCAGGGTTCACTTCCATTAAGCTTTGTGTCAGTTAAGAAACTCTACATGTGAGGCTGTGTGAAGCATTCTACCACTGCTGACTGCCCGGGGCTAGCCCACAGTACCTATCTTGTCACTGGTTTTCCAGAAAACCTCACTGAGAATTAGTTGCATATGTTGGCCAGCCTAACCATTTGAGGCAAGTTTTTACAATCAGTCTTTGCCAAACACTTAACATTTTAAAATAGTAATAATAATAATATGACTAACTTTCTCACATTAATAACAAAAGCAAAACTGGCTGGGAAATTGGGTGATTGCTTTCGGACTTTGTTTTAAAACGAAATCTGAAAAATGAGCATCAGATTGCTTTTAAAATGCAACGGTGACTATACTGCACCTTCATGTCATCTACCCTGAAAACAAGGAGAAAATAATAAATAAATAACAATAATAAAATCTTTTGACCAAGCTTGTGTTGAGAAAAGAAGAAACTCTGCATTCCTATCAGAGAACTCATGTGAGTGACAAAGACCAAACCTTTGTATTTTTTTGCAATATTCAAACATTATTTAAAAAGAAAGAGAGGGATGGCTGCTCTGTACAGATGTCTAAACTTAGTCTTCCACTCAAAAGCTTTCAGGCAGCTTCTCCATTGCTGATCTCATATCTTTATTTCAGGTTTTAGCTTAGACAGGCGTTATTATTAACACTTCTTTATAGTAAAGTAGCGCTTCATTGTGTGGGGTGCTGTACAAACACACGGTAAGAGACAATTCCTGCCTCCAAACGTTTAAAGTCTAAGATTAAGTCTAAGTCCTGGAACTGAAATGTGGTCTACACTTAAAACTTAGGTCAGCATAGCTACTGCACTCAGGAATGTGAAAAATCTGCATCCCTGAACACTTCAGTTATCACGACCTAAATCCAAGGGGTTGAGATGGCGCATTCTTCCATCGACCCAGCTACAATCGCTTGGGGAGGTGGAGTTACTACAGCAATGGAAGAACCCCTTCCATTGCTGCATAGCGGCAGTGCCTGAGCCATGCCGCTGACAATCCCATACCAAAGACAAGCCCCAAGTCTACGCAGTTGGATCCCTGTAGCTGTGTGGAATAGCACCAGTGAAGTCAAACTCCGAGATCTGTGTTCAGACTTCACATCTCCTTTCCTCCCACCTTTTGCCTGTCTTGTCTATTTAAGCCTATTTAAATGCATAAGACAGACAAAAGTTAGGTGTGTGCAGTGAGAGCACATATCTGGGAGCTAAGAATGTTTAAGTTCTGGACCCAGTTCAGCGAAGCATATTTGATTTCAATGGGCTTTAAGCAGATGTTTGAGTGCTTTGCTGAACTGGGGCTTCTAACACTAGGACTCATTCTGTACTGTTATATAAGTCACTTATCCTCTATTCCAGTGGTTCCCAAACTGGGGTTTGTGAAATGTATCAGGGGGTTCTCAGAAAAAAATTCTGTAATGGCGGACAGAACCGTCCCCAGGGACCCCCGGCACGGGGGCCGGAAGTTTGACCCCTGTGACCGTGACTTCCTGGCAGAACAAGTTTAAGCGTCGTTGTAGTCGTGCGTTGTTTGCCTGGACTGCTCAAGACCCGAATGCTTGAGGGAGGAACTCTTTATCTGAGCAGGCTTCTTAAATACCTGCATGCTGTTTCACGTCTGGTACGCCTTGATGAAACATGTCGGAGGCTTAATCAAAGTGATCTGAGCTACAAAAGTGAAATCGTGGAAGAGTGTTGCCGTTTTCATAATATAATAAAATTAATAATGTAATGAGAAATAATAATGTAATAATAAATAGTGTGTAATAAGCGTGTTATAAAAAAACCAAGAAATTATTTCCAAGATCACTGCTTCTATAATTTATGCTCAAGTAAAGGAGAAAATCCCTGGAAATATTCATTTTTAGGAGAGGGTTCACGAGATCTGATATTTTTGTGAAAGGGGTTCGCGGAGTGTTAAAGTTTGAAAACCACTGCTCTATTCTATACCAAGTGTTGGCTAATTAGCCAGCATTTTATAGGTTCTGTGTTGCAGAGCCTAGCACAGTGGGAACCAAATCCCTGATTTGGACCTTTAGGAACTACTGCAACACAAATAAATAATAAAATGACATTAATGCAATGGTTTGTCACTAGGGGTCACTGATGTAATGAACCCAGGGTGAAACTCCCCAGAGAAGAGTTAACCATGCCATGCAGTAACTGCAGCCAGAGGAGCCTTAAATGGATTAGTATGCATCTATTCTACCTTTGAAGTGTTTTTGTGTTGTAAAGGCCATACTGTTAAAGGGGAGGCCTTGTGGCCCAAGACGAGGAGCTTGGGGCTAGAGGCGTTTCCTACCTGGAAAGCTCAGGAGCTGGGGAGAAAGAAGAAACCTAGAGAGAGGTGGAGGACAAGAGTTGCTTCTCTGGCCTGGTCTACACTGGGGAGGGAGAGGGAATCGATCTAAGTTACGCAACTTCAGCTATGTGAATAACGTAGCTGAAGTCAACGTACTTAGATCTACTTACTGTGGTGTCTTCACTGTGGTAAGTTGACTGCTGACGCTCCCATGTCAACTCCGCCTACGCTTCTCTCTCCAGTGGAGTACCAGAGTCAACGGGAGAGCGCTCGGCAGTCAATTTATCGCGTCTTCACTCGACGCGATAAATTGACCCCTTCCCCTCCCCCCCCTCCCCCCCCGCGCTGGATCGATCGCTCCAGAGGTAAGTGTAGACCTGCCCTTTGGAACAAAGCCATGCTGCCTTATCCCAGACTGGTGCCAAAGCAAGTCTGTCAGCATGCCATTTCTTATTGTGCCCACTTCAGAAAACAGGACTCCTGTACTTTATGTAAATAAGGAAACTAAATGCTTGGTTGTAAACTACACTAAGCAAACACCCATTGCTGCTCCCGGTAGGAAACTGACCTGCAAGGCTCCAAAATCCACAACTGCTCAGCCCTGGTGTGTTAACACTTCTGATGTCTACAAATGTTGCAGAGAGCTAGACGCCACTTGAATTGTGCTGAACTAACAAACCCAATTACCACAGAATTGGCGGGCTCATCCCAAATTCTAAGTACTATTTAACTGTTTGGGATAATTGCTGTAACAAACAACACTTGGCAGTGTTTCCATTATCTCTGTCATAAGTTAATGCTTGGAGTTTTGCAAGGTGTGAATTACATGTCATTTATCTCCTCCTAGGAGAGATCATAAAGGTTTGAAGTAGTTGCAGGTGGCACTGAATCTCCATCAAAATAAGATCTGAAGTTATGAAAATCTAGAGATGCAGTCAAGCTGCAGATTGCAAAGGTATTTCAGAGTAGCAGTTGGATGCTATCTTTTACACAGGCTCTTGTACAAAGAAAGAGGTATGGAAATTAAAATTTTCTCTGGCTATGCTAAAATACCAAGGGAAATTCATAGCAAATCTGTCTACTGTAGTTAGCCGTGTGACAGAACTATTACAGAAAAATAAATAATGGCATTGGTCAAAAGAATGTCAAGCTGCTTTCAAGTTGGCTAAACAGCCACTTACATCCTCCAGGGTTTTAGCACACTTTGTCCCAGCCCTGCCAATCTGTTAAACTACTGATGCTTCACAGTATGAGGTCAGGAGTGGTGATTTCTCACATAATGCCAAACAGTCCAGAAAAGCCTGTAGCATTTGCATTGCAAACACTTCCTAAAAAAAGGGAAGAATTATGCACAGACTAGATGGGAGAGAAGTCACAGCAATTGTACATCCAGGTACTGAACGCCACCAGCATCCCACCAAAGCAAGTCAGCTGGAGACCAGACGCACCTTTGTAGAAAGGGGTTTGAGTCTTGCATTAATTGTGATGGAATAAATAGGCCCAGTGTGGTGATGGCAGCTCCTGGAGCTCCAGAAGACAGTGAGGGTGGCAGCCATCATGAAGTTTGCTCCTTTCAGTCAGCCGTGGTTGTGCTCATACTCCACTTATTTGCTCCCTCAAGTCTTTTCTTTTAAGGTCCTCAAAAGGAACTGGTGGTTCGACTAGTCCATCCTCATATTATTTTTGTCTGCCAATTAGGCCTAATTTTCAACACACCAATTTTAGTTCATTGATTTCCAGTCCCACATTTCTCTCATTTACCAAACGTGATCTCAACTCAGCCCTTGAAATGCATCAGGAGGCCTTTTTGTTTGGACTATTCCAGTCTCTGTTCACCTTTTCCCATCAACATTTGTGCTACAGTGGAACCTCAGAGTTACAAATACCTTGGGAATGGAGGTTGTTCACATTGCTGAAACATTCGTAACTCTGAACAAAACATAGTGGTTGTTCTTTCAAAAGTTTACCACTGAACATTGACTTAAAACTTTGAAACTTTACTATGCGGAAGAAAGATGCTGCTTTCCCTTTTCTTTTTTTTTAAGTAGTTTGCATGTAACACCATACTATACAGTGTGGTTTTTTTGTTTTTTTGTGTCTGCTGCTGTCTGTGTACTTCTGGTTTCAAATGAGATTTGTTGTTAACTGGTCAGTTCATAACCCTGGTGTTCATAACTCTGAGGTTCTACTGTAGGTGATTTGAACGTTTCATAAACTTTTCCCACCTTCCCACAGTTAAGTTCACAATTAGGGTAAATTTGCAGGCCCGGGTATTATAAAAGTCTAAAATGGAATCTCACTGGATGCTTGATAAGTGAGCTGGACTCTGATAGTGTTGTGTTCATTAAGAGACATTTGAAACTGCCCTTGGGAGGAAGAAAGTGCTGAAAAATAAGCAGACAATGTTGGGGGATCCCTGAGTGTTTGAGGCTAAATTTTCAATCGTGCAATATTGTACCTTTTCCCAGGCTCGCCACGTAGTCATTACCGGGGACCTCTAGAGCGAAGGGCTGGTACAGCGTGAGTTAAAGGAGGAAGTCTCCTAATTAGGAGCTGCAGCAGACTCATATCCTCTGTCAAAAGGATTGTGTCCCTGTACATTGTTGACCCAGTAATTTTCACACACACAAGAACTTGGTGGTGGTGGGTGAGGTCCCAGATATTTCAAAATCAGGAGTCAAGCCAAAAAGCAAGTACAGCAAGGGCTGTGCTACTAATGGCAACAATAAAATCCCAGGCAACAGGAGTTGGTATGAGCCAGGTTGACGTAGAGGCCTCAGTAAAGAGATGAAAATATAGGACACAAATGGTTATCCAGCTGTCCTGCACCTATTACTGAGCTCCTGATCATTTCTCGGGAGTGGGGGTGGTGGGCAATAGGTGCCTGTATAAGAAAAAGTCCCAAATAGCGGGACTGTCCCTATAAAATCGGGACATCTAGTCACCCCATTCAGGTGCGATGAAGTGAGCTGTAGCTCACGAAAGCTTATGCTCAAATAAATTGGTTAGTCTCTAAGGTGCCACAAGTCCTCCTTTTCTTTTTGCGAATACAGACTAACACGGCTGTTACTCTGAAAGCAGCAGTGGTGTTTTAGGAGCGGTGGGAAGGCGGAAGAGGGCAGAGGAGTCCCAGAGGAGTTCAGGGAGGGTATTCCATGAATACAGGTCAGCATGGAAGAAGACGCAGTGAGATCTGTGGAAGAAGCGGACAAATGTGCAGCATTGATGGCAGGGGAGGCAAAGAGATGAAGTGGTAAGAGACAAGAGCAGGCAAGGACTCACTTAGGCTGCTTTGTACTTTTAGAAGTATTTTTGCAATGCCGAGCCTGGCTGATTGTGTGCATTTTTCCAACAATGGGATTAGTTTGCTGTATACAGCTTTGAAAAGTATAGCACTGTCCTCTGTATTCCCATAAGGCCTGAGCCAAAGCCCTGTGAAGTTAAGGGGAATTTTTTCATTGACCTCTGTGGGCTTTGAATCAGACTCATGGCCCACAGATCCAAAATGAAAACTACTCTTCTTGTCCCATTGCTAGAAGAGAACAAGTTCTTATATTGCAAACTTTCCAGACTGTCTCTCCTTTCCATATGCTTGTACAACACCTAGCAAAAATGGCCCTGGTCCAGACTGGGGCCTCTGGATGCTATTGTAATACAATTCACAACAACGGCAATTACCAGAAACCATTATTGCAAGAAACACAGACTGACAATCTAGTTGAACCATTGGGTAAGCAATGGATGAGGGTGATTTATGGGTAATGATTTCTAAAGTCCCAGACCTTGTATAAAGATTTCTATCTGGGTTAAAATGGAGTATTCAACTGTAGATAAAATGAAGTTGCTGGGTAGTTGGCTGCCCAAGTTAGATGATAGACAGTTCAGCACATTGCTTAAATAGCTGGGAGCAATGCCAATTAAAGTGAAATTCTCCTGCTCCAACATCACATTGCAATCCTTGTAAACAGATTGGCAAATCAAGGAACAGAGTTCACTGAAATATTACAGTGTGTAGATTTTGGAGGAACTTGTGAAAATTCTTAAAACTTCACTAACCTACACAGCAGGGATCATAAAGCACAAAAATACTACTAAAAAGAAAAGGAGTACTTGTGACACCTTAGAGACTAACCGATCTATTTGAGCATAAGCTTTCATGAGCTACAGCTCACTTCATCGGATGCGAAAGCTTATGCTCAAATAAATTGGTTAGTCTCTAAGGTGCCAAAAGTCCTCCTTTTCTTTTTGCGAATACAGACTAACACGGCTGCTACTCTGAAACCTGTCAAAAATACTACTGTATTTTAGGCAGACAGTGAAAATGGGAGAGCAGCAAGGGGAAGTCTTACACGCTCATGTTAAAGTCCAGAGCACAAGGTTCAATTGTCTGGTTCAATTACAGAAATAGCCTCTGCTCTATCAAAAGGAGGGTTTCTAAGTTCAGAAGAGAGCTCCTTAGACGTTATGTTGAGATGGAAAGATGAATGTGATGTCTAGGATAGGCCAACAAGTTTAGCAAGGAAACGGTGATAGTAAAAGTATAGAGGTACCCCTTTCTAAAACATTTCTTGATCTGATACTGTGAGTGGAGCTGACTGAATAATCCTCTATGAATAATAATGACCTCTGTGAATTCTGGCATTTTTTCTCCCTACCAAGTAATGATTCACAAACAATTGTTATGTGCAAACATTCTACCAATAATATTCCATGCAACACCATAGACTCATAGACATGAAGGTCAGAAGGGACCATTATGATCATCTAGTCTGACCTCCTGCACAATGCAGGCCACAGAATCTCACCCACCCACTCCTCCCTGTTGGTGTTGTTTACTGAATAGGTGTTTGCAAATTGATTTCCTCCCCTCCCCCCAGTTCCTGCCATCTGGAACTGCAAGTCCTGGTAAAGAATTCAAAGGGATGGTGTGAAAATGGTATTCAAGTGTATTTTCTTGAAAATGCTGTGAAGAGGTCCAGAAACTTACGCAATGGGAGTAAATGGTCTGACGCTTAAGGGGCACATTACATGTCTAACAGCGACAGAAACAAAGACTCTGGATGTTACATACACAAGCTCTGATGTCTCCCAGGAAGTCTGGGATAATTAGTCCTGGTTCACTGACTTGGACTCGGAGGTTCCTGATGAAAAGGACGTAACACCAGGCTCAAACTGAGACTAATGGGGAACAATGCACATCTGCAGACTCTGATGTTACTAATCCAGCTCCTGTTGAGGATGAAGGATTGGAGCAAGGGAATATTCCTGAAGCACTGACAAACTGCAGCCGAGGATTAGAAAAGCCTCCCGAATGCCTGAATTTGTAATATATCTCCAAGTCGTCAGTATAAAGAGTTGCACTGGAAAGCAAGACAAAAACGATTTTACCATAGTGCGTTTCATGACAAATCATAATATTTTTTTAATGGGTTTGGTAAAGCCATTTAACCTGGCAGTTAACAGCAGCTGTATGCAAATTGCAGAGGACAGGGTCTTGTTTCCTCAGTACAGAACTGTTGAACTGATTCAGACTGTTTCATGAGGCTTTATGCCATATATTCACCTGTACCTCATTCTCTGTAGAAGATATAAAGTAACAGAAGGATGCTTAAACTCTGCAAATGGAGAATAGTTAAACCTGTTAATTGAACTTTCTGGCAACTCTAGAGTTCAGAGCACAGTCTCCCAGACACTAGTAGGCCAGGTAATTCATACTATGAGTCCAAAACTGCCCAGCTGTGAAGGGTTTATTATGAAAGCTATATAAGCCTCCGCCATTTTGGATCATGGGGATTCATGCTGACATGGTCTGTGGTTTCAATCCACATGGAGTTTGCACCCAGAAACTTTGCTTTGGGTGTCATATTTGAACCCTAAACCCCAGAGCGAAATTCAGTTGAGAAGGGCAAGTTTCATCTTGTTTTGTATCAGAGTCAGGTGCAACCATAAACTCCACATGACTCATTGTCCCAGGTTTGCTAGCAATCAGAGCTAAGTTCACTGAAAAGGCTAGTGAACTTTGCAAACGTTTCACTTAACTTGGCTGGGATACAAGCTTGAAAGACAACTTGGAACCTGATGAGTTTTGCCTGGTGTTTCAGTTTCACAGTGGAAGTTTTGTGCAGCTCTGTGTAATACTTATTTTTTCCAAGATTTTTGTACAGTTGGGGGAAAGATCTTTGACCAGTTACATATTTGAGAGTGAGGGCTTCATAAAGTAGAGCAGGAAATAAAAGTGTGAAGAAAGCTCTTATCCACTAGCACCCTCAACTCCAAAATATGCAACAGGTATTTTAGTTTTACACACTTGCGCTTTGTTTTTTGTTTTGTCTCCTGATAGTCTGGCTAGATTGGCTTTGCTGCGTCTTTGACATGAATGGTATGCCTTTGTTGGGACATAACGCAAATGGAACAGCATGGACAGCATTGCACCATCTACAGAGTCTGTGCAGTTGACTGGATTCTTTTTTTTTTCCCCAAAGCTCATTCCAAACATGGTGCAATGTTCCTGAAGTATCAAGGCTCATTTGAGACAGACTGACACACACACACAAAAGAGTCAACTGAGATTAACTTTGGAAAGGTGTCTTTAAGGGAAATGAGTATTTAGAGTGAGTGCGTTGGTAGAAGAATCTAGTGATACACATCTGGTGAGGGTTTCATTTGACTATCACAGGTAACAAACACAACCATCTGATTTGTTTTCAGAACACACTTTCTATGAGGTAAATGTGAAAGTCTCCTGTACGAGATCCTCAACTGGTACAAATGGGTGAAACTCCATTGAGGATCTTTGCCCATTTACACTAGCTGAGCATCTGGCCCTCCTTGTATCAAGCCAGTGTGATCAAAAGTCAAAATGCTAGATCAAATCTCATATGCAATATCAAAGGTAAGAAGAACAGGACCTTTAGGAGCCAGTCATTCAAGTGGACCCCACCATCAGGACCTGTAAAATCAACCACATTTGAGTACTTCTCTGCCTGCCAAGTCTGATCTTATCAAAATACCATTAATCAAAACTTGTGAATTTCGTGAAGAACAACATGGTGTCAAGGTTTGCTACCAGTTCTCAGAAAAAGAGCACTAAAAAAAATTCTGACTCTCTATTCCTGCTGAGCAATCAGGGAAGAAAACAACAACAGCAAAAAGCCCCAAAAAACAAGGCCAGTTGAAAAGCTGAGAACTTCATTTTAAAAAATTGCAATTATATTTTGTTTTGACTTTTGAAATGAAATTGTGGCTTCCTGAGCTGCCGATTTTGAAGCTAATATCCCTCTTTTATGAGCAATTTAAACGATAGGGTGTAGATAAGCAGGAACAAGTACCATTATGTATTTAGTTACAGCCATCCAAACAATCTTTCATTAGTTTTCAGGAAGTTTTACACATTAAGTGAATTGGCATCTAAACATGAATACATCCTTTGATCTAGGGCTAATTAAGTACAGGGATATACATATAATATAAGGCGATAGCAATCAACAGGTTCACAGATAAGTGATCAGAATAACATTAAACTTCCTTTGAATTATATCGACACACACGTGAATTCGTACACTTAACACTTCTTCAACATTCACACACAAGAGAACTGTCCTGAGACTCTGACCTGATCTGGCTGTCAGAGTCACACCTACTAGCCTGCAACTTCCATATGGAAAGTAGCTTTGATACAGACCCAGGAGGTTGCTTTGTGCAGTCATTGACCTCTTTATGTTCTTCACAGAAAATCTGGAAAATTTCCCATGTTTTTCAGTTGTCTTCCTAATTAACTTTTCAAATTCAGGATACAGTGATATGACAATGGGTCCAAATGACTTGGTCTGGGTGATAGAGTAAAAAAAAAAAGAATTCAGGATTCCATCCATTCAGGGAAACTAGTTGAGATGACAGGTTTCAGAGTAGCAGCCGTGTTAGTCTGTATTCGCAAAAAGAAAAGGAGTACTTGTGGCACCTTAGAGACTAACACATTTATTTGCGCATAAGCTTTCGTGAGCTACAGCTCACTTCATTGGATGCATTGAAGTGAGCTGTAGCTCACGAAAGCTTATGCTCAAATAAATTTGTTAGTCTCTAAGGTGCCACAAGTACTCCTTTTCTAGTTGAGATGAGAGGTGGGAAATGGTATGTTCTCAATGGATGAAATTATCCTCAAGTGCAGAAGGCCAGTGCAAAACCTATGTATCTCTTGAATCCTATTTTGAGGACTAAGTGGGAGTTAAGTATTGCACAACCTCGTGCTAGTTCACTGCACATGGGTGAATCTCACCTAATGGAATACAAATGTTGGCTTTGAATAAGCATGACATAGGTCCCCTGAATTGTGAATTCCATAAGAAAGTTGAAAGAGTCTCAGATCTCAAGCATGCTTCACCCCACAGGGGTAACTCAGAGCAGGAAACGAGTGAGAAGGATTAAGGAACTATTCAACTCTCTCTCTGTCCATACAATTATAGATGACTATTGCCTAACTGGGTTGTTAGTTGACGAACTGTTAGAGATATGGTGGAACACCTAGATGGCACATGCACAGCAACACATGGGGATCTAGCAGGAAGTCTACCATGTATCAGTAATTTTAGTTAGGGTGAGTTAGGAGGGTGATATTATAAAAAGAAATGGCACAGAATAATTAAGGAGAGTTCATCGAAAATTCTCCACCAAAATTATTTTTGAAGAAAATTTGCCTTCTTTCCAAAACAAACATGTTGGCAGAATATTTAGTGCCCTTTGGACTTTCCAGTTTTTCAGTGAAAAACCAAAACATTTTCAGATGTCAAAAAATGAAAACTATGACCAAAATCTAAAATTGTAGATAAAGTAAGAACCAGAAGAAATCTTTGCCCTAAATCTGCACCAGGCTTGAAGCAAACATTGGTTAATTAGGTTGGTTGGTTTTCCTTTCTCTCCTAACCTTCCATGTTCTGGTACCAGCTGGGACTGGAGGCATAGATGCTGGATAAATTACAACATGAAAGGCCATTTTTATGGTATTCATGATGGCAGATAGGAGCAAAAAGTATTATAAATCTCAAAACAGCTGGTTCTTGTGAGATTTCTACCTCATTTGTTCATATTCCTAAGATATAGGCCCATCCACTCTGTAGGTGTTTTCTGAACCCCTTTTAAAACACAACTTGAAAATAATTCAGTTTAAATAAGGTTTGGTGGTCCTGTGTGGATGAGCTAAAACAGTGTTTATATTGAGCTTGGAAACTATATTCTAGCCTAGGTTAAAACTATTTATTACTTCATTCGGTAAACACAGTTCATGTCCCAGCATAGCGAGAGACTCCAAAAGGATCAGATAATTATCTAAGCTTTTGGATGCTTGTGTAAACCAAACGTCCAATTTTCAGAGGTGCATTGCACCAACTCTTGCTATTTCACCATGAGTCTTGCAATATTTGGTGTTTTTCTTACAGCCCCAGCTCCTGGAGTCAGGTGTTTACCTGAGAATCTCAGCTTTTGCTTTTTTAAAGATGTAAAGTTTCTAGCTCTTGTGATTGTGGAGAACAAGCTTGAAAATGTGAAACAGAGCTGGCCAGGACTTTATCAATATAACATTTTCTCCTTATAAAATGCCAATTTGTTGAAAGTGAAATTTTCACAGGAAAGGGTCACTTTTGAATAATTTGTCATGAAAAAAAAAAACTGGAAAAAAGCATCAAAATTATTGAAAAGGCCTCAGTACTGTAGGATATTTTTGATTACTTTTGGAGGACTTTTGCACTGCTGTGTTCTAAGAGTAGTGGTTTTTCAAGCTGTAGGACATGGAACACCTCCTGGGGGTTTCCGAAATGAAATATTTGGAGACACAGCAATGAGAGGACTGGGGAACAGGGAGAGGAGGTCAATGATAGGAGATCTCTCTTATGAAGGAGTCTGCAAAAGAGCTTGGAGAATCCCTGTTTGAACAACGTTTGCTAAGAGACACGGCACCTCAAAGCCCTTGGCACCATTTAAAGCATTTACTCTGCATGCTGATTCCTTGAGGGAGAATGTGTTCCCTGTGGTTACTGTAGTCATGGGTACCTTAGGCTCAGGGTTGGGTAAATCAGTCCGTAGGGAAAAAAGAAAAAGAACAATAAGGTTTACCTCCTCAAACCTTTTGCCCATTTTGAGCTTTTTTTGGAAAGTTCCTGAGACACCATCTTAATTTGTTTCCATTTTTATGCTTTTCCATTTTACCTATTTTTATTTACTTATTTGT
Source organism: Natator depressus (assembly GCF_965152275.1). Lineage (NCBI taxonomy): Eukaryota > Metazoa > Chordata > Testudines > Cheloniidae > Natator > Natator depressus. The sequence continues at coordinate 15,453,105 of NC_134236.1, read as the reverse complement.
TGGATGTACCCATCAAGCATTCTCTCAGCACATCTACATAATTTAAATACAAAATGCAAACATGCTGACTAATGCCAGCCTTAAATAGACTCCCTTAGGATAAGCTAGACATGTTCCCTATTGCCATTTCCTCAGGCAAAACCTGAGAACATAGATGAGCTTTACATCGTGCCCTGCAGATCAATAGACTAAGGCTGTGTTGGACCAAGTGAGGGAGACAAACTCCAAAGCTTAAGGCCCTTTGTTGATAATGCCCTGCTAGCAACTCCCAGACCTTCAGCTCTAGGGACTCTGAGGAAAACATCCTAGCTGATCGGAGTTATTGTGGCAGTTCTTGCTGTAACAAGTGCTCTCTCAGGCTGGGCCTACAGCACTAAGTGACAAAATACCACAAAAAGGCTCTTCTTGTGAAATTTCTAATAAGTCTCATGAAATAACCTGTTCTCATGAGTTTTCCATCCATGTTTGGAGAAGTCAGGAGACTCTGATAACACTGAGTTCCAGTCTTCTGATGGATAGACTATGGAACAAAAGCTGCACGTTTCAAACAAAGGCCTAGACATTCTTCTTTAGTTTCCCCATCAGTAACAAAGGGATGGGTACATCTAATTGCAAGGAGGTTGTGAGGATTAATTAGTGAATATCTGTAAAGATTTCCTGTGTACTCGTATCTCCGTCACCTCAACCATCAGTGGTTGGGTTTTCATCCCGGTTTTGGGCCAGTCACATTCACCGTCTGTGCATACACATGGGAATGGCTTATTCTGAAAGGGTATACAGTTGAACTCTACAAAGGAAAGAATGTTTAGTATCTTAGAGTATTCCTGAATCTCCAGCTAAGATCAAGGATCTGTTGTGCTACGTACTGTACAAACACAGTAATATACAGTCCCTGTTCCAAAGAACTTACAATCTAAGCAGACTTGACAAAGAGAGATAATAATGCTCTCTTTCTCTTTTTACACATGGGGAAATGATGCACACAGAGATTAAGTGACTTGATCAAGCTCAGGAATTCTGTGGCAAAGTTGGGAATTATGCCCAAATCTTCTGTGTCCCGGCCTTGTGTTTTTGGTCACTCCCATAAGAACATAAGAATGGCCATATTGGGTCAGACCAAAGGTCCATCCAGCCCAGTATCCTGTCTACCGACAGTGGCCAATGCCAGGTGCCCCAGAGGGAGTGAACGTAACAGGTAATGATCAAGTGATCTCTCTCCTGCCATCCAGCTCCACCCTCTGACAAACAGAGGCTAGGGACACCATTCCTTACCCATCCTGGCTAATAGCTATTAATGGACTTAACCTCCATGAATTTATCCAATTCTCTTTTAAACCCTGTTATAGTCCTAGCCTTCACAACCTCCTCAGGCAAGGAGTTCCACATGTTGACTGTGCGCTGTGTGAAGAAGAACTTCCTTTTATTTATTTTAAACCTGCTGCCCATTAATTTCATTTGGTGGCTCCTAGTTCTTATATTATGGGAACAAGTGAAAAACTTTTCCTTATTCACTTTCTCCACACCACTCATGATTTTATAGACCTCTATCATATCCCCCCTTAGTCTCCTCTTTTCCAAGCTTAAAAGTTCTAGCCTCTTTAATCTCTCCTCATAGGGCACCCGTTCCAAACCCCTAACCATTTTAGTTGCCCTTCTCTGAACCTTTTCTAATGCCAGTATATCTTTTTTGAGATGAGGGGACCACATCTGCATGCAGTATTCAAGATGTGGGCATACCATGGATTTATATAAGGGCAATAAGATATTGTCCGTCTTATTCTCTGTCCCTTTTTTAATGATTCCTAACATCCCGTTTGCTTTTTTGACTGCCACTGCACACTGCGTGGACGTCTTCAGAGAACTATCCATGATGATCTTTCTCCTGATTAGTTGTAGCTAAATTAGCCCCCATCATATTGTATGTATAGTTGGGGTTATTTTTTCCAATGTGCATTACTTTACATTTATCTGCATTAAATTTCATTTGCCATTTTGTTGCCCAATCACTTAGTTTTGTGAGATCTTTTTGAAGTTCTTCACAGTCTGCTTCAGTCTTAACTACCTTGAGCAGTTTAGTATCATCTGAAAACGTTGCCACCTCACGATTTACCTCTTTCTCCAGATCATTTATGAATAAGGATTCGTCCTAGGACTGACCTTTGGGGAACACCACTTGTTACCCCTCTCCATTCTGAAAATTTACCATTTATTCCTACCCTTTGTTCCCTGTCTTTCAACCAGTTCTCAATTCATGAAATTATCTTCCCTCTTATCCCATGACAACTTAATTTATGTAAGAGCCTTTGGTGAGGGACCTTGTCAAAGGCTTTCTTGAAATCTAAGTACACTGTGTCCACTGGATCCCCCTTGTCCACATGTTTATTGACCCCCTCAAAGAACTCTAATAGATTAGTAAGACATGATCTCCTTTTACAGAAACCATGTTGACTTTTGCGTAACAATTTATGTTCTTCTATGTGTCTGACAATTTTATTCTTTACTATTGTTTCAACTAATTTGCCCAGTACTGACATCAGAGTTACCGGTCTGTAATTGCCAGGATCACCTCTATAGCCCTTTTTAAATATTGATGGTACATTAGCTATCTTCCAGTCATTGGGTACAGTAGCTGATTTAAAGGACAGGTTACAAACCATAGTTAAAAGTTCCGCAATTTCACATTTGAGTTCTTTCAGAACTCTTGGGTGAATGCCATCTGGTCCCAGTGACATGTTACTGTTAAGTTTCTCAATTAATTCCAAAACCTTCTCTAGTGGCACTTCAATCTGTGACAATTCCTCAGATATGTCACCTACAAAAGATGGCTCAGGTTTGGGAATCTCGCTAACATCCTCAGCCATGAAGACTGAAGCGGAGAATTCCCACAATTCTTTCTCCCACAAAAAGCAATTAATTTTACACCGCAGACAAATTCTATTCTATGGAAGTACTTATACGGTGGTAAGCACTGTAGTATCTGAGTGCTTTGCAGTCATGCATTAAATAACAAGGCTAACATCTATCATGTCTTGTTTGGTTATGCTGGGCAACAATGCTGCCTCGTGAGTACAGTCCTCGGGCGGCATAGGGGAACCTGGGCCCATCCACTCCACCGGGTTCTGACCCAGGGCCCTGGGAGTCTGGTTTGGCTTCACTTACCTTTCAGGGCCTTCTATCAACCTCAAGTCAGCTTCCCTGGGTCGCTTCCTACCTCCCTCTGCATCTCGGCCAGATGCCGTCCATCCCTGTGGAGTGCTGCCTTCTGATATCCCTGCTCTGCTCCTGGTGCCTGGGATCTACGGCTCATCTGTTCCCCAGTCTGGTGTGGGTTCTGGTCATACCCTGCCCTGGAACGTCCAGAGCACGTCCTTCTCCCTGGCCTCCAACTGAGCTATCTGGTGGCCTTTTAAACACCGCCTTCAGCCCCAGCAAGCTCGGCACGGTTGGAAGGGCCTGGCCTCCTGAGCCCAGTTGCTTCTTAACTCCTGCCTATCCAGTGAGGGGTTTGTATACCCCGTCCCAGTCCCCACCTGCCTCTTTCCATGTATATGCACAACACCCGCACTGTGGATCCCTGATCTCAGTGGAAGTCTCTAGGTGTTACTCTAATACAAATAAATACTACTCCTGCTGCTGCCATTTTGGAATTGCAGCCCCTGATGATTGTGATGTGGCCATTTCTGAATCCAGTCCCAGTCCTTAATCCCATCTGTTCATTTGATTTGGTATAATTTACTTTCTCCCCTTCATCTCTTGCTTTAAATGGTTGCTTCTTTCTGAGTGGAAAGATATTTTCACTGATAGTAAAACTGGTGACATTGACCTAGACGAAAAATGCAATATTCTTGTACCTGAAAACTGAAAACTATCTCCAGTTTTGTTAATTTTACCATAGGTGAAAATGTTTCTCAGTAGCTCGTCTATACAGACATCAGTCCTCTGCATTGAGCAGTAAATTATAAAAACCCTATTCCAATTGTGGTTTCCGCTCAATGTTATAGTTGGAAACCAACTGTTATCATGTTAGCACAGAAAAAGATGCAACTGTTTGGTCTTTCACGGGTCTGAACCAAGCTCCCCTGGAGTTATCCTGCAGGGCTCCACACAAACAGAGTCTCACACAGATTCTTAAAGCAAGTAGCAGCTTTATGGAGGCTGGTGTATCTTTTGGCCTGTATGGTTTTAGCAATCAATTCAGCTTCCTGCAGGATGATTCCTCAACCTGCTTTCTTTCAACAGACAGGATAATAAGACAGCCTGTCTTATAGCTCACTAGAGGGTAGTGCATAAAGGTCACCATAAGGCAGGATGTGTGGGAGAGTGGTTAGATCACAAGTAAGTAGTCAGGAGTTCTGGGTTTTATCCCTGGTTTTGTCTCTTCCTTGCTAAGTGAGCTTTGGCAAAATTCTCTATTCCTCAATTTACCAAGCTGAACAGTGGGGATAACATATCTTACTAAGGTTTTATCTCATTAATCGTTGTATAGCACTTAGGAGATCCTCAGATAAAAGGCTTTATCCGTGAAAAAAATTATTCTAATTCACTACACAATGCATACCCCCCGTCCCCAGCCCCGAGAGAGCTGACAATGTAACAGCAGACTGCTATGTAGTGCACAATATACATAGAAATTACACTAATATGAAATTGTTGATACTATGTGCCCTAAAAGATTGTCTCACAGGATGTGGGTGACAGAGTTTGGAACTGCATTCAAATAGATTGTTAAGGTCAGAAGGGACCTTTGGGTCATCCCACCTCTATAACACAGGCCATAGAACTGCATCCAGTTACTATTCAATTGATTCGATTTGATTGAGTCCGGTAACTTGAGCGTGATTAAAACATCTCTTCCAGAAAGGCATTCAGTCTTGATTTGCAAACATCAAGAGATGGAGAACCCATCATTTCCCTTGTTAGCTTATTCCAATGGTTAATCTCTCTTACTGTTAAGAATCCATGCCTTATTTCTAGTTTGAATTTGTCTAATTTTAACTTCCAGGCTTTCTCTGTGAGATTAGATAGTTGATCCAGAAGAATATGACAACATGGAACCCCATGATACCAGTTTTCCAAAGCACAACGATACTTTAAACCAGGGATCGGTAACGTTTGTCACGCGGCCCATCAGGGAAATCCGCTGGCGGGCCGGGATGGTTTGATTACCTGCAGCGTCTGCAGGTTCAGCCGATCACAGCGCCCACTGGCCACGGTTCACCATTCCAGTCCAATGGGGTCTTTGGGAAGCAGTGCGGGCCGAGGGATGTGCTGACAATCACTTCCCACTTCCCATCAATGGCCCCAGGGGACTCTATTCTCTGAAGGCCAGCTATTATTTCAGGCACATGTCTAATGCCAGCCACACTTAGGTTAGTCACCATAATAATCACCTGGCAAATCTGAGCCATCACAACCCCCACAGTTGACTTGCCAACACCAAACTGGATAGCTGTGGGCCTGTAGCTGTCTGGGGAAACTAGCTTCCAGAGGGCAATTGCAACCTATGTCTGTACTGGTATGGCCTCCCTCAACTGAGTGCTTTGGCACTAGAGGGTAAATGGAAGTTCTTCACACAGCTCCAGAAAGGTCTGCTTCCTCATGTAGAAATTCTGGAGCCACTTCTGGTCATTCTAGGTCTGCAGGGTGAGGCGGTCCTACCATGTTGTGCTGCACCAAAAGCACTCCTCCACATGTGGAAAATAAATAACACTGGTGGCACTCATTAGGTGTATGAAGTCTGCCATGAATGGAATCTCCTCTGAGTCCCAATGCTTTCGTCGTCTCAGAAACTGTTTGAGAAATGCCATCCAGCGTCTTGCCGAACATCTGCTCTGCTGCACAAACTATTCATTAGGAATTAACTGGTTGTTAATATTCTTGCATGAGGTATGAATGTGGTGTGGTATCAATAGCTATGGATATATGCTGGAATGTGACAAAAATGTGTTTAAACCAGACATGCTGGGGGAGTTGGTAAACAGGTCTGCCCTAGAAAAAGGAATGTGTATTTGCTTCTCTGACAAGCTTGGTCATCAGGCAGAGACAATGAAGATCCATTTATATATTAGGCAAACAAAGCTATCAAGCTAACAAAGTAATTGAACTTTGGAAGATACAAGCAAGGACAGAAGCCACCCCTAGACAGACAAGGGAACAGAGCTCTTGCAAGCTGAGAAAGATGGATTCTTGAACCAAGAGGGTGAGGGTGTTGAGGTCTCTGGGAACTGAATATAATTGAGAAATCTGCTTGGGCAATTATCTTTCATCTAGGAAGACAAGGGAAACCATTCCTTTGTCCTCCTGTGGAAGGTTCTGGCTGAGAGAAAGTCAACCCTGGCTGGAAAAAAAGATTGGTAAAAAATGTAATTTGAACCAAGGCTGTCGCTTGTTAAGTTACATCTTAGCCATTAAAAAAACATTTTTTAATTTTTTTCTTTGTTTGTAACCCTTTCTAACTTTATTCCTTGTACTTGGCATCACTTAACTTATACTCTGTTAATAAATGTGCTTTATTTTTGCTTTAATGCAAATCAGTGCTGTGTTTGAAGGGAAGAGTGTATTTACCCCAGTTAATAATCTGTAATGGGCTTTTATCTCTTGAAGGAGCAGTGAGCCTTACTATTTATCTGAGCTGTCCAGGTGAGGGCTGGTCATGTCAGGGCACACAGTTTTGGGGAAATTCAGGACTGGGATTGCTTTGGGGTCAACTTGCTGATTGTAACCAAGGCTGGTGGAATTCAAGGGGGGTTGTGGGGCTATAGCCAGGTGGCTGGGTTCAGAGCTGCTGACCCAGGACGGTCTAGCACACAGACACACAGGGAGTGTGTGCATCCAAGGCTGAGACCTACAGGAGCAAAGCATTGTAAGGCACCCATGGTTGTAGGGTAAGTGGTGACATGACCCCTTGCTGGTCCGTATTGCACCCCAAAGCCTGACAGTAGGTCGCCAGGGTTCACAGTGGGGCATCTGCATATATGTCACATTCTAACTCTCATGCTCCTCAATAAAGAAACCCAAATCTGCTTTCCCTTTTCTAGTTATCCATTGTACTGTACAACTTTCAAGTCTGATGTACTTGGCAGAAAAACCTTCCTTCTGACCTCTCCTTTTGGGCTGGTGCAAGCAGCAATATCTGACCAATTAGTTTTAAGATGCAAGTCCTATGCAAATGCACGTCTCTCTCCATCTGTTGATAGAAGTTAATGCTCTTTCCCTTTATGTTTAAATGGCTCTTTAACCACTTAGAGATTAAATGGTGGATTTAACAGGGGAGAGGGGGAAAAAAACTTTAAACAGTGTTAACTTTATCATGTGCCATAAAAGAGAAGATATTTCATAAGCCACTGGTATTTCTTGGGTATTTTTTTAGTTTAGTTTTATACTTTTGAGATTAAAACACATGCAAAAATATGTACAAAGTACCTTTTAGAAACTTCGGAAGAGGTCAAGGAGAATCTAGGTGGATTTCAAAACACTGAACTTTTCAAGGATTTTCTCTGATTTCTCTAAAACAAGATAGCCTCCTCCTCCTTTTCATAGTTCTTCAATGCCTTTTTGGTAGCCAATATCTTTGTTCTTTTTTTTTTAAGCGGCTTTGTAACAGGAGAACTAAAAATTAATTATGGCTATGGAACTTTTACACAGAAGAGTTTAAAAAGCACAGACGTAAAGAAGGGAAAAAGATGAGGGCCCATTTATCTTATATTGACAGGACAAGCTTCAAAAGATGACCTTGAATCATAATCATTCTAATGAGCTCAAAATATTTCACTTTAACAAGTGAAACTATAATCAAATCAGTTTCTGAAAGCTCTACTAATGAGCATTGCCTTTGATGAAAACATGGTTAACTGTCTTAGTCTGCAGGAGGTGCACTACAGTAAGAGGCCAGCTCATGACAACTCATTAGTTGACCTGGGGAGAGACTAATTTGAATGCTTTTGATAAAAATTTCAAGGCTTTTTACTTAAATTACAATTTATGCACTTTTGATAAATAGTATAATTTTGGGGAAAACTCGTTAGGAAGACTTCAAAGTGGTGGAACAAAGTTTGTTTACAGTATTTAGTATGTAGGATCCCTAGAACTTTCAGGGGAGAATATTTTTAGCTAATATTTTTGTGCCAGAAAATACACAATCTGAATTCAGTCAAATCTGATGTTTACTTATGCACAGAAGAGAGCGGATTTGCACCCTGCTTGCCCCATTGATAAAAACACTTTACACTTTATAGCATTTAGCCCTAGCAATATTTAATGTCACTATTATTTACTGTGAGTTAGTGTATCAATTATCCCAAGAAAAACAGGGTTGGCTCGTTAGGAATTGCTGTAATTCATTCAATTTCACTTAACTAGCAGCAGAACTTAAATGAGAGCTGATTACTCAAATCTGGTTTACTACTGTACACTCCCCCTCAAGGGTTCTTCATTAGGATTATTCATCATTTTAACTCCTGTTCTGCTCGGCATAGGGAAACAGTCTTTCCCCACACTTCAGACTTGCAGTCAAAGCAGCACTTCCCACTGAAGAGTTCTTCATCTGTTTTAAGTTTCAGTCACAGTTAGATCTTGGTTTTCAGACGGTTTGCTTTTTCTTTTTTTGTGCTATGTGTCACTGTACCCTTCTCACAGCCTGTGTTCTGCAAAAGATATACCACAGAGAGGTACAGTAGCTATTTTATCTATTCCCTTTATTCAAACTGAGGAAAAGAAGCAAGCATGACGTCTTAGGTTTTATTACAGTCAGTTGGTGGTAGAATTGCATAATACCCATGGTGGGTCAATAACATGGTTTGAACCTGGGACCTTCAGCTCTCAAACACAGACCTCAGCCACTTGAGCAAAGCAAGGTAGATGGTAGCAGTATCTATCCTCTGTGGACCATGCATAGAGAGGAATGCTTATCACACTTTAGAAGCATGTTACAACTGAACATTGTGGGCCTGATCCACAGCCCACTTAAGTCAATGTGAGTTTTTTCTTTTGACTTCAAAGAATTTTGGATTAGTCCCTATTAGCCCTTCCCATGAAGAGGGAGGTTTCCAGAGCCTGGGCTCCAGCTGAAGCTACCAAAATTCGTGACTGCTTCAAATATTTTTTGCTTTCATCTCTCTGGGCCCAAACATACACTTGTCTCATGCATCCATGAAGGTGAATAAGGGGCATGAGGATCCTTCTTACTCCCCTCTGAGGGCTATCAGTGCATATGTACACTTACCGGAGATCGACACTGTGGCGATCGATGCACCAGGGGTCAATTTGGCGGGTCTCTAGTGAAGACCCGCTAAATCGACTACAGATCGTTCTCTTGTCAACTCCAGTACTTCATTCGAATGAGAAGCCTAAGTTAAATCAATGGGAGAGTGTCTCCTGTTGACCCAGTGAAGTGTAGATGCCGCAGTAAGTCAACCTAAGCTACGTCAACTCCAGCTACGTTATTCAGGTAGCTGGAGTTGTTTAACTTAGGTTCACTTACTCCCGTAGTATAGACAAGTCCTGAGTGTCGGGTGTGTAGGAGAGAGCAGCTGCTGCAGGATTATCTTGCCCCACTCAGGTGTGCAGGAGGCTTAATGGGCAGGCAGAAACATGACTCTGCCCCTTAGAGTTTCAGCCAGTGCAGTTGATCTGGTAGGACAGTAAGCAACACCAGGACTGGCAGTTTACTTTCTGGGACTGAATAACTACTCTGATTCAGTTTGATCCTTGGGCTGCTCCTGGGAAAGCACAATTATACACTGCCACTTACGCAGAGCTCTTGTTGTATCCATGTTTTAGCCTTCTTTGTCTTAGTTTACCCAGGCATGAAATGGTTGTCTGTTTCATTTGCCTGACTCACAGGAGTGTTGTATGTAACATTTTGTCAGAGAATTATATACTTAAGTGACATTTATCATTATGAAGGAGAGCTGAAACGAATCAGGGCCTCTGGGCTCTCCAAGTTCCATATTCTCATCTCTTTAATATATCCTCTCCCATCACAGTAGCTAATTAAGGTAACAAAAATCATGAACAAACATGTTTGCATTTGAGAATTATGAGAGAGCATGGAATAACAAATATAACAGAAAACACCAAAAGAAACCCAAGTGAACAATATGTCTAATATGTTTTCCCCTTTAAAACCTTTTTAATGGACGAAAAATCAAAGAACAATAAATAGTAGAGGAAGATACATTTAATTTGGACATCTTTATGGCTGCCCTAGCATCCAGATTAAGAGAAGATGTTATTTATAACAAACAAAAAAGATCCTCTCACAACTATCTGAAAAGTAGGGCTGGTTGAAATAGCAAAACCACTGATTAGCAGTTATTTTCATGAATAAAAGGCAAAGTTCATTTCACTTTGTCTATTATTAATAGGGTCATATTCTATTATTTATTATTTGTACTACAGTATAGCCTAGAACTCCAGTCATGGATCAGGACCCCCTTGTGCTGGGTGCTGTTCAAACATAGAATAAAATGGTCCCCTATACCAGAGAGTTTGCAACTTTATGTTTAATAATATCTTTACTCTATGTATGGTTCAAATGAAATCAAAGGGATTACTCCTGGAATAAAGTGCTACTCAACATGAGTAAGGGGATCAGTATTTGGCCCTTTGATAATTGCATTATTATATTCATTTTAGAAAATAAAATTTTGAGGAATTAATTGTGGCTTTACTAGAGCCGGTAATTAACCAGAATTTCAGCGGTGTGTGAAATTCTGAAACCTTGGAGAAAAAATTGTTGCAACTCACAATAAAAAGCTACAATTTTAATATTTTCCTTGGAATGATATTTCTGAAACATTATGTTCGGAAACACTGAAAAGTTTTGATTATGTTAAAACATTTCATTTCAATAATGTAGATTCATTTCATTTTAATGCCATATATAATAGTAACATAACATTTATATTTTAATATAATTTGTTGAAATATGAATTAAAATGATAGTCAATATCTTTACCTTTTCAGAATGTTCCATTTTGACACTATTGAGAGTCAAAATTATTTATTTTTTCCTATAGAAAATATCAAAATGAACCCATTCCCATAAAACATATTGATTTAGACAAGATCTCATTTGCAGATGGAAAACATCAGCTGAAAATTTTTTCTACCAGTTCTAGTCTTTGCCAGGATCCCTTTATGAGCAGCCTGAGAAGGGAGATTGTGATTTGAAAAGTCCCTGATTTTCTAGGGAGGTCTGATTCAGAGTACTCCCTATCTCTGAGGAGCCTGTGTCCTGTGCTGCTGTGCATGGTGCAAGTAGCCTGTGTAGGACTGCAAGAGGGTGGAAAAGACATAGGCTGAGAAACCATTTGATTTTATTCAAAATGAAAACAAAATGTGTGGAAACAATGAAAAGTCAGTGGCCTGGATTCTGATATCCTCATTCAGGCTGAATGGTTTCCTCTGCAAATTATCCCATTCACATCTGGGGATACCTCACGTAGGAAGGCACAACTCAGCATGAGTAAAGATGGCAGAATCTGGCCCAGTCTGTTTTGAAAATCCCAGTTAACCTTCCTTCTAAACATTCAACCAGCTCTGCTTCTACAGGTACTGGCTATGGCAGTTGTACTTCAAGTGGAGAGGCCACGGGACCCGTGGAGCTGAAGGGATAGGTGTTGCGCTGCAACTCACTTTGTGCTCAGTTGTAGCTTTGCTGCAGGCATCAGGTGAGGGGGCAACACATCGCTGTGCTACCCCCCAGGGCACACCAGCAGTCAGATATTGACTGTTTCCTAATTTCTCCCTTGCCCTGTGGAGGGGAAGTAGCTTGTCCCATCCTTATACCTAGATTACTTCCCTTGCCACTGTACTGACTGCTGTGTTGGAGAGGTGGAGTGGCATCGAGGTTCTGCCTGCTCCTAGAGCTGGCCAAAACTTGGCATTTCTATTTCTGTGGGAAATGCTGACGTTGTCTTACATACTGAATTGGAACAATATCTTGGTTTAGAAAATATTTCATTTCAATAAAGTCAAAGCACTTCCTTTCAATTTTGTCATTTAGACTTAATTATCATAGACATGTAAGGTTGCAAAGGACTTCAACAGATCATCTATAAAACCTGACCTACGAGGAAAGGTTAAAAAAACGGGGCATGTTTTGTATTGAGGAAAATAAGATTGAGGGGAGGGGACCTGATAGCCCTTAGCATATCTGAAGACTGTTATACAGAGGGTTTTAAGAACAAGTTAGACAAACTCCTGTCAGAGATGATCTAGGTATTCTTGGTCCTGCCTCAGCACAGAGGCCTGGACTGGATGATCTCACCTACCAGTACTCTGAGTTTGTTAACATCTGCTTTTTTGAAATCCATTGTCCTTTTTTTCTGCTGCTCTCACTCCTTCCTTCCATTCCTTAGAGTCATGAAATTTATCAATTCGTCATCACTTTTGTCCATATTGCCTTCAACCTTCAGATTCACAGCCAATTCCTCCCTGTTAGAATTAAGTCTAAAATGTCAGTCCCCCCGTTACTTCCTTCACCTTCTGAATCAGAAAGTTGTCCCCAGTATATTCCAAGAATTTATTGGGCATTTTGCGTTTTACCATACTGCTATTCCAATAGATGTCTGAGTAGTTAAAAGTCCCCACTGCAACCAGGTTATGTGTGTTGGATATTTCTGTTATTATAAGTCTTATATTATATCATAAAAGTCCAAATGATAAAGTCAAAACAAAGCTCTGATAATTTTTCTTCAAAAAATTTGAAATTGATATGCTCCCATCATGTATTTTGATTTTGTGGAATCAGCATTGTCTGGCAGAAAACTGTTCTTCTGGAATGTTCTGGACTAGTTCTGCCCACTTTCATGGGAGGGACAGTAATGGATGGTGTCCCCCGGAGGCCGCTCTCTCCACGCCACTACTTGTGATATTGTAGCCAATTCAGGGGAGTAAAAAGGAATCCCTAAGTGGATTTGTGTAGGGGGTCACACTCAGTGAGTGTGTAGAGTCTGTTGTCTGCAACACGTTATATTTGCTACGACACCGCCCTACTTCTGCCAAATAAAGGGTCAGATTGTGACCCTCTTTGAATAGCACCATACTCCACAAACAGCCCATTGACTTCTGTGGGACTCCCCAGGTTGTAAGGGACTATTCAGTGTGAGCAAGTATTTCATAGTCTGCCCCCGCCCCGCACTCAAATAAGTGGTCCCAATTTCATGCAGTCAATGGGAATTTTACTTTTGGATCCAATGGCAGCAGGATCAAGTCCTCCAAGCCAATTTACATTTTTGTTGACATCAGATAAATTACAGTATGTAGGTATTTGCCTAATTATGTATTGTCCATAATTGCTAATAAAGACCATTACTGAAAATAAACTACATCTCCAGATGATGGAAACAAGCCTTCATGTGCTGGATGGACCATACAAGAAAAATAATTTGGCTTCTGACGTTATAGCTTTTTATAATGCTACTAGTACCAGTTCCCTACTTTTTTAAAAAATACAAGTTAATAAATAATTAGCCAATTTATGGAAAAGAGAATAACCTAGAGTTCAACTAAATTTTTTACACTTAAATAAAACATTAGGTAGTTTGGCACTTTCTCATTTCAAAAGCTTCTTTCAAAGAGGTAAAACTCAGACTTCTTAGATATTAAAGACTAAAGCCATTGATAATTGCCAGTGGGTTAAAATGGAATGAGCGGGAGCAAACTTGGAACCAGCTCCAAATTACTTATGGATAAATGCAACTAAGGAAAATAGAGAACAATCCTAGTAATTTATAGAGTTGCACCAAAAAACTATGTATTTTGATTTCTTTCCACCAATGATCTGTATTCAGGCACTATTTACTCCTGCTCTGGCACCTCACCACTAAACAAGGGAAGGCTAGGGTTGAAATCCTACCCCCATTGAAGTCCATGGAAGTTTTGCCACTGACATCAATGAGGCCGCGATTTCATCCTAGATTCTGATTTGGATTACACTCCTGCACAAGGAAGCAAGACAGTGTAACAACCTCAGCTTTTTCCTACATGTGCTACACAGACCTTGGGACTGGTATACAGTAGATTAATTCCCCTTGATGGAACAAGTGGGGGAGTAGAGGCTAGAATATGATTCTTTTGAGTCACAATCTCATGTCTGGTCTGCTCCTAAAGTGGTACAACTACCTGTTGCCTCTTACTCAGGGTAGATTATTAACTGACAGTCTTGTCCTACATAATAAAAATAAAAATAATAGTAGTAATTAAAAAGCATTGACTGACATTCATCATTTGGAAATCCACTGAAAGTTTCAATTTTTTGAAGACAACTTCTTCAGACATGTTCCCAGCAACACATCATGGAGATGACTGGAGTTTCGCTGAAATGGAACTCTGGAGTGCATCCCTCACCCAAAAACTTTTGCAATACCCAGATTCTAATATCCTTGAGTTATGTAGTTCCTTACTCCATGGAAAGTCCTACTGAAATCAGTTAGACATCTGGTACAGTACTACTCACTGAGTCAGGGGATCAGAATTTGGCCGTTTGTGACTCAAATGAAATATTTAAAAAATGACACCAGGATTTCTCACTTCTTTTCTGGTGAGGATTTCTTAAGGCTGCATTCTGCCATCTAGAGTCATGTCAAGAGTAGTACATTACCAGTAGCCTACTTGTAGAGTAAGGTATTAATCAACATGAGTCAGGGCGGCAGACTCTGACCCTGAAACAACAGGACACAATCTAACAGTCAAAAGCCTTTAACATCTACTGAAATCCCATTAACAGAGCTTCTGTTTAATTTGCACTTCATTAAAGGAGAGTTTGTGCCCTCAAAAAATTATCTATCAAAGACACCCATACACAGACAGCACAATGAACATTACTATTGTGTAATATGTACATCTGCATATCATTTGCATAACAACGCACTCTAACCCACCCCATGATGGCAACGGACAAACCAATGGTAACATGTAAACTGTAAACAATGAAGTGGGACAGAATGCCTCACCAGGGGTCCCACAATATGTAACTTCAAGATGAACGACAACAAAAATCTCCTGCAGACACAAAACGACATTGTTAGTTCAATAAGGGCAAAACTAATTTAGTATCATGCTGGCCAAAAAGCTGACAATTTCTGTGCCAGTCTTGAAAATTGCCATGCTGGTAAGGCACTGAGGAATTAAAAGAACAAACTCCCTAAAATGGAAAACACCAGCAAACTTCTAAAAGCCCCAGGATAGCTTGGCTGTCAATGGGAAGCCCTGTAACCAAAGTGACATGCTTCAGAAAGAAATCTTCAAAATACCGTTATTAGAGGGATTAGGAATAGACTAATCCAAATACACAACTTCTCACCAATAGATCACCAGCTAAAATTCATCCCAGAGTGGTAGTGTCTGCGATTTGTTACCATTTGTGGGTCAGATTCCATTGACTTCCATGGAGCTATGACAATTTGCACCAATGACTAAAAGGGTTGAACTAATCTCCTGTGCAATCTCTCCTCTGCCAAGTCCCTTCTCAAGCCTCACTTCAAAGAGGCTTTTAAACTCTTCCCTCACTGTTTAAACTGAGAGTAAAACTCTACTGAAGTCAATGGCATCACAACAACTGTGCAAAGCCAGGACGAATGGAGAATCAAGCCCATAATCTTTCGAGTCTCAATGCTGCAGAGGTGCTGAGCACTCTGGCCCTGATCCAGCAACACATTTAAGAATGTAACAGAGCAGCAGAGGAGTGAATGACTGAATCAGACTAGAGAGACTAAGGGCTTATCTACACAAACAATTAATTTTCAGAGAACTGGGCTCTGAATCTCTCCCACCACCACTCTAGCCTGCCATTGATCAACTCTCTGTGTGGACTCTGATGCATATTTACAGTTTGCTAATGGGTTTTGATTTACTCCTCTTTAAAATGGGCTAGATCAAAGGCCATTAACAAAATAATAATGTGCATCAGCAGGGTCCACACAGTCTACAGTAGGCTAGCGTGGGGCAGAATCACACCCCCGCTTGCCGCAAACTAAGGCTATGCCTGCACTAGAGAGCTTAGAGCGGCATCGCTGTACCGATGTGGCAGTGCCACTGTCAGATCTCCAGTGTTGCTGCTTTATGTGGCCGGGCGAGAGCTTTCCCACTGGCATAGTTAATCCACCCACAACAAGCAGTGGTAGCTATGTTGGCAGGAGAAGCTCTCCCGTTGACATGACGCTTTCCACACTGGCGCTTATGTCGGCGTAACTTAAGTTGCTGTGGGGTGTGTTTTTTCACATCCCTGAGCGACATAAGTTATACCGACATACCTGGTGGTGTAGACATAGCCTAAGTGTTCATGAAGACAAGCCTTAAAGAACGTTCTCACCTTTAAGGTGATCCCACTGCGTTAGGGTGACCAGATGTCCTGATTGTATAGGGACAGTCCTGATATTTGGGGCTTTGTCATAATAGGCACCTATTACCCCCTACCCCATCCTGATTTTTCACACTTGCTGTCTGGTCACCCTACACTGGGTCAAGATTGAAGCATTCTAGCTGGGCAAAGTGAGGGCAGCCTTTATTAACGTTGCCGGCACTTCACCTCAGAGGAATATCAATCTGGCAAATCACCCACATTAAATGTAAAGCTAGTCACAAGTTGGAATTTCCACCGTGTGACAAATTCTGAGATGTTAAAGTTTGTTTTCGTCTCAAATGGGAACAAAACCTGTCAGTCAGTCTGGTTTTTGTGAAATGAAATATTCCAAAAGTAATCCATTTCCACCGTATCAAAATGTTTCATTTCAATAAGTTCAAAATGTTTTGATAAGGTAAAAATGTTTTGTGTCAATTTTATCATTTTGACTTTATTATGTCTATAAAGTACAATTTATAACAATTTAAAAGTTGAAAAGAAAGTTGAAACAAAATGTTGACCATATTGAAATGAAATGTTTCAATGATTTCCTGTGAAAATTTCAACAAAATCAATATGTTCCCATGAAACATTTATTTTACTCAAATCAGCATTTTCCACTGGAAAGCTGTAATGTAGGAGAATTTTCAACCAGCTCTAATTAAATTCCCTTGAGAATGGCCACACTACTTCCTTTGCCTATGTCATTGACGTGGATCATAGGCATCTCCAAAAACATCCACATTTTTATCAGATTTTTGTTTTATTATTACACTATCTTGGACTTGTATGGCTTGATTCAATTCTCCATGGAGGTGCAAGTCCCCTGAAAACCACAGTCCGCAAGGAAAGAGATCAGACGGTATTTGCCTTGTCACCCTGCCCTGTAGTTTACCCAAAGGGATGATGGCTTTACACTGAATATGGGGCTCCAAAGGAGTTCTGATGGTGGAAGATCCCTAGTGATTGAGCAGAATCAATAGACTCATAAACTGTAAGGTCAGAAGGGACCACTGTGATCATCTATCTGACCTCCTGCACATTGCAAGCCACCCACCCACTCCTGGAATAGACCCCTAACCGCTGGCTGAATTACTGAAGTCCTCAGATCATGGTTTAAAGACTTCAAGTTCCAGAGAATTCACCATTTATGCTTGTTTAAACCTGCACGTGACCTGGGCCCCATGCTGCAGAGCAGGGCTGTCCCTAGCTATTTGGGGGCCCTACGCAGCCCAGCCCCCCCACGCAGGGGGGAAGGCTTCTGTGGGGGGGAAGTGGAGGGGCAGGGCTGGCTTGGGGGGCAGAGGGGAACCACCCCCCAGCACTCACCAGCGGCGTGGCTGGGGCTGGGTCGCTGCAATTCCCACCCCCAGTGAGTGCAGGCCTGGCCCTGCTGCAGAGCTCAGGGGAGTGGGGGAGGGGCTGGGATGGAGCAGGGATGGGAAGAGATGGGGCTGGGGCGGGGAAGGGGCGGGGTGGGAAGAGGCAGGATGGAGGCGGAGCAGGGGTGGGGGCCCTGGGGAAGAGCCGGAGCAGGGGCTGGAGCAGCATGCAGCTGCTCAGGGCACCATAAAATTTGGTGCCCCAAATTTCCTGGTGCCCTACGTAGCTGCAAACTTTGCGTATGGCTCTGCTGCAGATGAAGGTGAAAAGCCCTCCAGGGTCTCTGCCAATCTGACCCAGGGGAAAATTCCTTATCCACCGCA
Organism: Natator depressus; assembly: GCF_965152275.1. Taxonomy (NCBI): domain Eukaryota; kingdom Metazoa; phylum Chordata; order Testudines; family Cheloniidae; genus Natator; species Natator depressus. The sequence goes on along the minus strand of NC_134236.1, from coordinate 15,435,054 downwards.
AACTTGGCGATCAGTTAGACCCTGAGCATGTGGGCAAGACCCACCAGGCAGATACCTGGGAAAGAATTCTCTGTAGTAACTCAGAGCTCTCCCCATCTCCTTTCTCATCTCCAGCCGCTGGGTATTTTGCTACTACCACTCACCGATGGGCCACATGCCATTGTAGGTAGTCCTATCATACCATCCACTACATAAACTTAGTAAGCTCAGTCTTGAAGCCAGTTAGGTTTTTTGCCCCCACTACTCCCCTTAGAAGGCTGTTCCAGAACTTCATTCCTCTGAAGGTTAGAAACCTCACCTAATTTTGAGCCTAAACATGTTGATGGCCAGTTTATACCCATTTGTTCTTGTGTCCACATTGACACTTAACTTAAATAATCCCTCTCCCTCCTCTAATGTATTTATAGAAAGCAATCATATCTCCTCAGCCTTCTTTTGGAAAGGCTAAACAAGCCAAGCTCTTTCAGTCCCCTTTCATAAGGTGGGTTTTCCATTCTTCAGATCATCCTAGTAGCCCTTCTCTGCACCTGTTCCAGTTTGAATTCATCTCTCTTATGGGCACGGGGAGACCAAAACTGCACACAGTATTCCAGATGAGGTCATAGATCCCCTACTGCTGAGAATGGTTTCCTCTGCAGTGAGGTGGGGGCTGTTGGTGCCTTACCATCACAGCCCTACTCTCTACGTACCTTGGGGTTTTAGACTACTGCCAACCAACATAGTATCTGAGCACCTTCTATGCAAAATTGACAGCAATAGTGAAATCCCCAGAGGATTTTATGGAATTTCATGCATGCTTCCCTTTTTGAGGAACAAAACTGTGTATGGGGTAACAGCCTCCTCCACATGGATTTTCAGGTACCATAGACCCTTGGTTCTGCCGGCATCAGATGATGAACCCCAGGGATGACTTCAGATAATTACAAACAGAGTCGGCCCTAGATACGTATACAGGTGTGTGAAATATTTGTCATGAAACATGAACTACTCAAAATTGGAGCATTTTTCTCTTTCATTGCAAACTGGAGACTTTATAAAAATTGTCCTGCACAAAAGAACAGGAATGTTGTTGGGTTTTATTTGGTCACCACTGAAACACAAAAGGTCATAATTTTGCATATATGTGCAGGGAAATTATCATCCATGCAGAATGTAATGGAAATGTGAAAGCTTGGGGTTACAAGTACTGGGCAAAGCAAGATTGCAAAATATTCATGAAGTATTCCCCACAATATTAAACAGCCCGAAGTAAATATTGATGGGAGTTTGGAATGCACTCTAAATGAGGTATTGGATCCTCACAAAATATTTTAATCTACACATCTATCAAATACACTTACTTATCTATCTAACTATGTGCATACCTACCTGCATAGTGACTTAGGTACCAAGGTAGCTCCTAATATTCTGCATTACTTAGAGGGATGAGTTTTTGATGATGCCCACTACAACTTTGCTCTATATTGCTACAGCATGAATCACCATTGTATCTAATATGTATACACATTTACTAATTGATTGGAAATGAAAACATGCATGAGAGTTGCTATAATAGTAAGAGCTATCCAGGGATCAGCAACCTTTGGCACGTGGCCCATCAGGGAAATCCGTTGACGGGCCGGGACGGTTTGTTTACTTGCAGCATCTGCAGGTTCGGCCGATCGCAGCTCCCACTGGCTGCGGTTCGCCATGCCAGGCCAATGGGGGTTGCGGGAAGCTGTGTGGGCCGAGGGATCTGCTGGCCGCCGCTTCCCGCAGCCCCCATTGTCCTGGAATGGTGAACTGTGGCCAGGGAGCGCTGCGATCGGCCGAACCTGTGGACGCTGCAGGTAAACAAACCGTCCAGGCCTGCCAGCGGATTTCCCTGATGGGCCGCGTGCCAAAGGTTGCTGATCCCTGGGTTAGACTATTCCTTGAGGCACAGCCTTGAGCAGGGGTGGTACAAAACTGCACCACCTCAGGAGTAGAACTAGTTGGATTCCCTCCCCCTGCCAAAACCAGTTTATTTTGAATACTTTCAACCAGCTCTACCCAAGAGTCATTGTACCTCCAAGACACCGCTGAGCCTCAATTGACTTCCTTTCCCCCTCCACCCCACCACATTGTTAGGTAGATATTAATTTGCTGCAGGCCTCATGCCAAGAGCAAACTGTAAGATTATGACATTCCCAGTTCTGGTTCAGCTACACCAGCCTGTGCACTGGGGCAGTGGATGAATGGCTCCACCCATTTCTTGCCCATTCCTGGGAATGAAGAGCAGCATGTCTGCAGCTCCCATTTACTTCTACATGACCAGAGACCCAAGTTCCTAAGAGCCCATACAAGGGAGTAGCTTACTTCTTCTCCTGAGCATGGGCACATAGTTGAAACCACATTAGCCCCTCATGTATGCAACATGACTTTGCCTTTACTGATAAATGATGGTGCACCATTTAGTTTTATGAACTGCTTTGGTTTTGTATAATTTATAATTCTTTTCATTAGGCATTGTTGATTCTTCCATTTTAAAAAAAAGAATAAAAAGTCCTGCCAAGGTCAAATCAAGTTCATTTTTAAACTTAATATCCCATTATCAGAGGAGGAAATATGCACAATAGCCATTTATATTGGAGCACAGGCGATGGGTCACACAATTGCTACATCAAACTGTTCTGGAAAAAAAAGATTAAGCCTGAAGACTTAGTTATCGCCGATCCCCTAGTCACATCAGGCAGCGACATGGGATTTAAGGTGTCAAAATGACAGAGAACAGTTCAATTTGTTCTAACATTGCAGCCATGCTCATGTACATATTAGACAGCCATAAAATCTCAAAGTGGCACCATTTGAAATGATGTGTGTTAAAAGGGGGGCAATTAATGGGCAAGAAGAAATGAAGGTATGGTTTTAATTATTTCATATCTTGAAAAAAGGAAACGGCTGAAATGTAATTTCTCTGTTAAGGAAAAAAAGAAAGAAAGAAAGAAAACTTTTAGAGCTAATTGCTTGGCTCTAATTAGAGAATGTAACCTTTGGAGGAATAGTGGCTGTTGAAACTCTGATTTTATTTGCATATATTAATATGTACATGACAATTACACCCCCAGAGAAAGTACAGCCTGTGCCCCAAAAGCCTAGTTTTAAATTTAGAACTGAGAAAGAAATTCTAAACAAGTGAAATACATTCTAGTGGTTCTGTAAAACCTGGATATATTTTATGAAAACTTTTTAGTACTGAAACACTGATCATGTCATCATCAGATATACATATAAAATGAACGTTACCAATAGCGAATTAGCCAATATATTTAATATACATTTGTAAATGTATGTATCATAATGGTTTGGTGTATACTGAAATATTTGTTACTTTCTCGAAGGCTACCTGTCAGCCCTTGATATGTACCAAAAAATCCTTCATTCATGGGCTTAATTATCAACAGAAACAGTTTATTATTTGGATATAGATAGGAAAAGATTAAATTCAGCTACAGTACCAGAGTCTGATTCTCTACAGCAGTGGTTCCCAAACTTGTTCTGCCGCTTGTGAAGGGAAAGCCACTGGCGGGCCGGGCCGGTTTGTTTACCTGCCACGTCCACAGGTTCGGCCGATCATGGCTGCCACTGGCCGCGGTTCGCTGCTCCAGGCCAATAGGAGCTGCTGGAAGTGGCAGCCAGTATGTCCCTCGGCCCACACCACTTCCAGCAGCTCCCATTGGCCTGGAGCAGTGAACCGCGGCCACTGGGAGCCGCGATCGGCTGAACCTGTGGACGCGGCAGGTAAACAACCCTGCCCGGCCCGCCAGGGGCTTTCCCTGCATAAGTGGCGGAACATGTTTGGGAACCACTGCTCTACAGCAATACGTATAATCATTTAGAGATGAGCCAAAGCCTACTGAAGTCTATGGGAGTCTAACAGTGCAAAATGAATGTGAAAGGTTCTACAAGACATAAGCAGAGGTGTAGATGACTATACAAGGCAGTGGGAAATCAAGCCCATTGTCTTCGTTCTGAACAGAGATTTTAAGAAATGTATAAAACAACAAGCTGCACATGTCACAATGGATGCTCAGTCACCTAAAACATTTACACATGGACATCATAAAGCCCTGGAAAATATACTGTAGGGAACAATCCCATGCTACCCTGGAGATGTGGACTAGTTGAACTAACAATGGGGACCCTGCAGCCATCTGTAAATTCTATGCTGACATTTAGTTTTCCAGTCTTGACAAAATTGTATGTGCTTGTCAAACCTTTTACTACTTTGGCGAAGGAATCTGGCTCGCTGTGGATCAGGGAATCAGAGGAGGAAAACAAATGACACAGCCTCTTCCTCCTCTGTTTACACTTACTGTCAAGAAAGTGAGTGCTGCTTTTCACTCAGTGCCTATTTATTTTAATGGAGTAGGTTGAAATGGTTGAAATTTCATAATTCCAACAAGAATTCAAAATCAAAAAGATAAAACTTCAAACAGTTCATGAAATGTTCACATACCTTCAACCCCGCCAGTTTTGTTTCATTATACAGCTGGCCAAGACACTTTGAAATAAAGTTCAAAACATCAAGATGTTGCATTTTGAAAAAAAAAGGGGGGGTGGAATTAGGGGAAGGGAGGAAATCACAATTTTCTTTTCTTTGCAGCCAGCTCAACCTTTTAGTTTTTAGAGCAATTGTATGGTAATCAGGTGAAAAGTGATTTATACATCAGCTGTTTGTTAGCAAACACAAACTTGCATTTAAGATGTGCTGTATTTCAGATAACAAATTGGAACAAAATGTGACAGTTTTGGAGTCAGATAATTTGAAATAACAAATTAGCATCTGTAGCAATATAAATTGTATAAATTTGAACCACCATTAAAGACACTAGTTTAGAGATAACTGAAATGCTGGTATACTCAAAGTTGGAGAATAAGGCTAAATGACACACTGTAAACTTTCCAAACCATTCTGTCCAAACAAAATTCTGCCCCTTGCTCACCTGGAACTTAGAAAGTTGTTGGGTTCTGTAGCTCAAAAAGCAAAACTCAGATTTTAAATGCAGAACTTGTGCATAGAGTGGGTCTTGATATTAATGAGAGCTGCTGGGTTTTCAGTGCTTTTCAAAAAACAGGCCACTTCTTTGAGCGCTTAAATATGGAGGCTAATTTTAGGCACTCATATCTGACAATCTTGGACTCTTAGACATTAAAATTGCAATTTTTACAGTCACTAATCTGATGAATGATCAGTTAGAAGACCCGTTTTGCAGCAGGGCAGACAGCATGCCCCCTAAAGAGACAGAAGCTGCAATACCTGCATTGCTGCAAGTCCTGAAAGTCATTTCATAACAGAAGTGATGCTGATGAAGAACAAGTGGGCATCCCTTCACATTCTGTGCCTTCGGTGAACTGGAAACTGTTTTGCAGAGGTTTGAAGGCCAAGAAAAAAGCAATGCAGTGCAACTCCTCAGTTCAAAAAGGCCAATAGACGTGACAAAGAAGAGAGGTGGTTGTCTCAAAAAAGACAAATCAATTATTTCACCAGTGATTAAAGGAACTCTACAGCATGGTATGTATGTACAGTACTGTACGATCCATTTGCAAGATTGCAACAGGCACACTGTATACATATGATACCACTCGTTATGTACATTATTGAACGATGAATACATTAAATGATGCGCCATACCTACTGTAATTTTGAGATGTCCGGTATCATGAACTTTGCAATTATGAATTCCTCAGTCAGTTCATAACATTAGGGCTCTACTGTAATTTGGGTGAAATACAATGTTGGGCAGAGGGCCTACACAAGATTAGTCTAAAGACCGCAAGATAAGGTCTAAGTAAGTGCATAAAGACTTGTACTGGCTCTCTCATCAGGAGAGAATTTCATCCTGAATGGATATCAAAGGACATGAACTCCTTTCCTATTGTTATAAAATAGGTGTGGGCAATTCCTCCCAAATCTAACTGACAAACTAGGCAACAAACACAGACTCATATAGTGGAAAGGAACTGTAGTAGCATTTATAGAACCATAGAAATGTAGGGCTGTGTGATAGACTGGCCCTTTTTAGGTCTCATTTGGTCATTTCCCCTTTCCCCTTAAAAACCCTAATTATGGGGAAACTCAGCCTACAAGTATTTCAAGAGAGTCTATAGATGTCTGGCTTATCTCTGGCTGAGCCCAGAGGAGCTGGTTAGCCTTTTCTTGATTGGGATGGGTGTGTGCCCCATCCCAAATTGGAAGGGACCTTGGAGCTCATTTAGTCCATAAACCTTCCCCCAGGCAGAATTGAGTATGATCACCCCTAATAAAATTTAATCTAGCCTGTTCTTAAGAACCTCCGACAATGGGTATTCCACAACCTCCCTAGGTAACCTGTTCCAGTGCTTAATTATCTTCATAGTTACAATTTTCCCCTTAGTATCTAACCTAGATATCCCTTGCTGCAAATTAAGCGTGTTACTCCGGAATTAGACATTCCTGCGTGTACCCCATAACTTGACAGTACTACAGCCAGCCATTTTGTATGTTCAGCCACTGCCAGCTGAAACCCAATTACCACACAGCAAGAAATAATCTTAAACCTTTGTGAGGCAAGGCCAGACAGCTGCATACTTGCAGTTTGCTAATCCAAATGAGAGGATGGGACAGAAAGCTATGGAAGAGAGTGAGTAAATAGCAACCTTGGTTTTAAGTGCCCCTGACATATTGTTGTTATGACTAGAAATACCAGAATTTTTTTGAGACAATGAGTAGCTTGTTGAAATTAGGAGAATTGGTGAGCCAGTAGAGGTTACAATGCTGACCCACTAGGAGTCACTATTAGTTATGTCCTTTGTTAGAGTTATCTATAAAAGATTAGGTGAAAGAATTTGCTTTGGAGTAGTCCAGGGAAGCTTTCTTCAGGCAAAGAACAGACATTTTAAATCCCCTTCAGCTGGACGGAAAGAGGGCCCATGGAAGCCTGGCAGGTGATCATGTGACACCATCTCAAACTGTGGGTAACTATATTGGGGATGTCCTAAACCTATGGCATATGTGCGTGTGTGCTTGAAATCTAATAGTTTTAGATAAATGATTGATACAAGCAAGCATGCTCTCATCAGATGGATGAGCTGTGCCCCCTATTGATTTATTCTTGATGCCACCTGGAGAGAAACAGTTAAGTTACCACTGCTTTGGGTTCTGAAGACCCTGAGCAACAAGCTGATTACTTCTTGTCCTAGTCTCAGTGGAAATGGAGAACAATTGATCATCGTCCTCTTTAACACTTGTCAAATATGTAAAAGGTTGTGATATGTCCCCCCTCAGGCTTCTCTAGAAGAGAGATGCCCAGTTCTTTCAACCTTTCTTGATAGGTCATGTTTTCCAAAGCTCTTAACATTTATGGATGGACAAAAGTGACACCTGGAGCAACTGCACTGAAATCAGTGGACTCATGCCAGTAGAGAATTGGTCCTAGATATTTCCCTGGATCACTTGCTAAGTGCGTAACTTGGAGTACATTCAGAGGAGATGAATGGGAAATTCCATGGTATAAATTTGAAGAGATACATGATTTTAATGAGAGTTGAGAAAGCTCACCACCTCTCAGGAGATGCACAGTACCTCACAGGATAAGTCTTTATCAAGTCCGGTAAGACTTCTGACATGTCTGATTAATTTTCATTGTTCAGACTTTAACCATGGATGGTATTTGCACTGTGAGCTAATGAAGATCATAGTTGGCCATTGAGAACAGCAGCTGTGGGGTTTGGGGATATCTAAAAGAAATCCTTAGTTAATTTATTTCCCTTTGCACAAACCACGTGAAATTGATGTCAGTGCTGCTTCTGAGATGCAAGTAGCACATACCTTAGAATAAAAACAAATGCCTATTCATTTAGTAGTGTAAGTGGTATCGTGATGTAAGAGTCAGAGTAAGACACAGATATCATTCATATCTTGTTACAACTAGTGATTATACAGGAATTGTTTTGGTGTTAAATAGCATTATTGAGGTTTATTCTCTGTAAAAAATGGTATCTTTTATTTTATTTTGTGATTATCTAACAGATCACTGAGCCATAAAGCACGGCTAATGGAAAGAAACATCACAATCATATGTCTCTGACGGAACCACTACAGTTCAGTATACAATTGTCGTTTTTCTGTTTGGCACTCGCAGTGTTTAGGTCAGAATCTAGCTGCCCAGAATACTTTTGACACAGTGACAAACTTCTGGAAATGGCACTTTTGAAAAAAAGAGATGTTGTGACTAGTCAATACTGTTTTCTCAAGTCAGTAAGAAAACATTTAAAATTCAATTTAAATGTTTAAATCTGCCATGTGTGGTTAGTACCACTTATACAATATCAGACTTGCAAAAATTCCAGCAACAGCAACATATAATTTTGGAGAGCAGCAAAAAGTAATAAGATCAACTGCCAGTTTCAGTGATGCGATAAGAATTTTGAGCTGAGCGGCCATAGCAACTTTGGGGCTTCAACAGGGTATGTATTATATTATTTAACTATTTTGCACTGAGATGACATAGCACAAGATGTATGATAACACAGTTTATATTATTTCACAAAATCTAAGAGATCTAATATACACCAAGTCCTGAAGTCTCAAAAAAGAAAAGGTGAGTAATTACAGAACAGCTAACACACATACTTACAGCAATTCATTCATGTGTGCTTCCTCATTGTCATGTCAAACATAATCAATGTATCCAACCTACCGTGCCTTCTTTAGAGTATCTAAATGCAACCTTGCAGCCGTCCTTTTCCTCATAGCATTAACAAAGGTAGGCCGGAAAAATACTGGAATTTTATTTTAGAATTGTGTCGTGCCAATTGCAGAAACATTTGGGTGAAGTAAACAATTAAAACACTATCCTGATTGCTCAGAAACATTAGAAATTAGCTGTTTTTACCATTAATTAAAATGGGCCAGTTGTATATGTGTGTGTGTGTGTGTGTGCGCGCACACACGTACACCCTTAGCAAGAGTAAAATGATCCAAAATCCAGTGAAGTCAGTGGAGACTCCATTGACTTCAATGGGCTTCAGCTCAGTCCCTTAGTGAAGGGAGTTTAAAACAGTCAAGATTAGACTCAAATAGGAAGGTGTCACAGGGTAGGTTATTCCTTTAAGGGCTGGCATAGGTCCAGCCCATTCCTGTTCAAAGAGCTGGCCCTCTATGGACAAAAACTAGGATCTGTAGTCCTTGGGTCAAGTAGCAGAGAGGGTCATGTGATGGAAGAATGACAAGAGATCTGATTATGGCTCTGACTAGAGGAAGATTAGCATATGTCTGTGAGTTGCTCTACAGTAGGAAGATGAAGAGAAGGAAAAGGGCCTGGTATATTTTGGTGCAAACTGAAGTGTGGGGAGCAGTAAAAGGTCTTCTTGACCTGGGACAGTTGGAGTGGCGAGGGCCCAGATTCACAAAAGGACTTGGATACCTCAAGTGGGGCTTAAGTCACAAGTCCAAAATGTAGGCACGACTGAGATCCTCAAAATCCTGCATTCACCTGCTGCCTAAATCCTGTAGGCACATAAACTACCTCAGTGTCTAAATTTTCACTGTAGAAGTCCCCTTGGTGCCTAAGTTTCTGCCTCTGGGCATGCACATTGCAGCCTCAGGCAGGCACCCAGATACCTATCTTATGTCTCAGATTCAACATGATCCTCAAACCAGGGGAAGATAGGTGTTGCCCCCACCTCTATCGCCTGTGGATCCTGGTCTGGTAGGCTGTCCTTGTAAGAAACAGCTTGGGTTTAAGGATTTAAGATCTTAAGTGCCTACATCACTTTTGAAGATGAGATTTAGACTTTGCAAATGTGAGTGCAGCAACACCTAAATATCTTTAAAAATCTGGCAACTTCTTGCTTAGCATGCTGGCTTTTCTGGATCCTATTCACAGGCACCTTTCTCCCCTCATACATTAATATAAAGAGCCTTGGTGATTCACCCAGGATTTGTGGATTCCACTGGATGCATAGGCACCTAAATGTTAGAGGTTAAAACACTGAATTCTGAAGCACCTAAGTCCCATTGTGGATCTAGGGCTGTGGGACTTTGGGGGATCCCAGCTCAAAGCTTCCAGAAAGGGTGGGAGAAAACCCAACCCGCTATCTCCCCTACAGACAAGGGACAGGACTCAGCCTAGGAAACTGAGGGGCTGATTGATTTCACCTAGAAGTGGATTCTTGTGGTTTGGCCAGAAGGATAAATCACCCAGGCAGCTTACCACCCAGAGGTGGTGCATGAGAGGTGAGGCATAGCACACCAGACTTGCATAAGCAGACACTATTACAGAAGAGATAATATCAAGCCTTGAACAGCATGGCAGAGGGGCTACAGTGGACAGCCTGAGAGGACATTGCAGAGACCAGGTCCTGAATAAAGGTCATCTTACCAAGCTGGGACATGTGAATGGAGAGCAAGGGCATTCCAGCCAACCTCATCTGCCCGGGAAGGGTTGAGGGGACCAATGCCTTGCCTACATGGAAAACGTAATAACAGTATAACCCCCAGTATGAAGATTCTTATTCTGGTATGAGGGCTTCCCCTCCTCCCAATTTAGCTTGTGTCACTTTGGAAGGGGTTTAAGCTAACCTGAAAAAGACACTTTTATACGACAATAAAAGTGATCATACCAGATGGTTTCAGGATAACTATCTGCCACATTGGTGACCCCTCCATATCTATAACATTCAGTGAGAGGGGGAAGAAGGGGGTCACCAGTGTGATAACTATATTCTGTATTGCACTTGTGTCCTTTTCTCACATTTAGGGCTCATCTCTTTGGGAATACATGCAGTGTGCATAAGAGCAACTGAGTTGTGGGCCATCTGGCCTAGGGGTTGGAGCAAGAGTCCAGCCTACTAGTTAGACTGGAATCCAGACAGGGCAGGTCCAGGAGCAAAGCCAAAGGTTCATAGCCAGGAGTCAGAGGCCAAAGCCTAAGCCAAAGTGTTAACTGGAGTCACAGTCAGAAGATGGAGCTGAGAGACAGAGATCAGGAAGAAGCTGGAAGCAGGAGCAGGTATAGGCTTGGGCTGGAGCAAGGCTAGAGACAATGATGGCAGAGACAGGACCAAATACAGATGAAGGCTAGAAAATTATTGAGCAGTGTCACAGGGTGCACCACTCACAGCTGGTCTGGTGCCTCCTCCTGGTCACTCTGGGGATTGGCTCTTGAATTTGGCACCCACTTTGACGGCTTGCATACTGTCATTCTGTTTCTCTCAGAGATCTGGATCTCCTCTCTCATCCCAGGAACCACAGCATCCTCTTAGTGACTCAGCCTCCAGCTCCAGCATCCCCTCTTCCAGGTTGCCAAAATCCCTTCTGCCTAACAGTCCGAGGTAGTCTTCCTTCTCACTGCCCCATGCTCACACTCCCCCTGTGGCTGGTAGGTGAATCCCAGCCCACCCTCCGTTCTGGGTTGCAGTCCAGGGAACAGCAGCTTAGTGGTTTTGGGCTTTCTTCTCTCCTTTTGTGGGCTGCCTCCTAGCACACCTGGTAATCATACAGAGTAATCTGGATCCCTGGATACATTGGGCTCATTCAAACAAAATGCTTTTTAATAGCGTCAGATGTCTTGCATCTAGGAATAAAGAATGCAGGCCATTCCTACAGAATGGGGGACTGTATCATGGAAAGCAGTGACTATGAAAAGTATTTAGGGGTCATAGTGGACAACCCATTGAACATGAGCTCCCAGCGTAATACAGTGGCTGAAAGGGTGAATGATGGATTGCTTACAAGAGAGGTTACTTTGTTGAACAATAAGTTACTGAACTCCCATCTCTGCCCCATAACAAGATCCTCTGCCTGCTGGTCCTGCTGACTCACTGATATGGCCCCAACATTGTCTGCAGGAGCGGAAGAAACCCTGGATTGAACCCAAAGATTACAGTGTGACCCTCCTTCTGATGATAAGGTGCATAGGAATGAACGGTCATCACTACTTTCCTCGCCCAGCCAACCAGTTCCTCTCCCACTCACTGCAATGACCAAAGCAGTGAAACTGCAGATGGGAGAGGAGGGAGCCACTGCTTCTTTCCAAATTTATATATCAACTTCTCTTTCAAACCGAAAAGCAATGTCAGTTTCCAGTCAATTACACTCTCGGGTTTTTGCATGTTTCCTGAAGAGCTAGAAGGTTTGGGCTGAAAATAGTGTCAGGAACCGTTTATTTCGTTAAATATGACCTTTCTATTGGAGATTTAAATAAATTAATTAAATAAAATAAATAAACAATGGAAACAAATCTTTTGGACTTAGGTTTTGTGAAAGGTTATTTTTGCATAAACTAAGTTTTGGATCATATTTGACCAGTGTCCCTTTAAAAATAATAAAATAAAACAGCAGTGGCAAATTTCTCTTGGAGACACTTTGTGTTTCATGATCAAATCTATTTCACCTTATGTTCACAATGCAGAATTTGAGGCTCTGCCAGCTTTGTTTGGAGAGATGAGGTTTTATTTTTACTCCACAGCTTCACTTCAGTACTTAGAACAAAACACAACAAAAAGATAAGGAACTAACTTCTGTGTTGATTTACACCTTGAGGTGCTGCCGGGTATTCAAATCACAAAATAATTTGGATCTAAAACTCTTAGGGCCAGATTAGGAGCCCGTTACTCACACAAATAGTCTTTGTTATCGGAGGACAGTGCTTTTTCTTTGTCTGTTTAGCTGTGAAAATGGGTTAAATTAATCTCGGGGGTGCATCCACTCATTTCCATGGGGTTATACCAGGCATGAATTTAACTCAAAGGACCAGATCCTCAGATGGTGTAAATCAAAGTAATTGACTTCAGTGGAGCTAAGCAGATTTTCACCAGCTAACAATCTGGCCCTCTATCATTATAGCCACAGCCCTGCTACTGAATCGTTTAAACAGAGAGAGTGATTTTTATACTGCACAGTCCCTTACGATTGCTACTCGTGTAAATTACTGATAGTATAGTCCTATGGAAGCCAATGGTGCTACACCAGTTTACACTTGGCCCATTGCTTTTTCCTTAAAATAAACTAAGACAGGGGGCCAATGCAAGAATGAATGTGATGAAGCTACAGGCAGGGAAATGGCTTTACAAATTGTTACAAATGTATAGAATCTGGTCAATTTGTGTAGAGGTAACATTTTTACAAAACTGCTTAAGAAGATGCTGTTTGATTTGGACCTTTAAAGGAATAAAGGCAAGTGCATTTTGTCCGAGGGGGCAGAATAAGTTGATTCCTTCATCTGTGTTATAATCTGTAGTAAAGTGGTCTGTTCATGAATAGATAATGGACTGGTTTCTTGAGAGAGCACATGCAGCAGGCACAGATTTTCAAAGTGAATAGCCATTATTTTTACCCCCTGCACTAGCTCTGGATAGGGCAAAGAGACACTGCAGACTAGTATTTCATGTGCAGTTTTAAATCAAGAATGGATTAAATTCAACCTTCAGGGTGGGATTTTCAAAAGTGCTCAGCATTGGCCAAACTCTTCTCCCACTGCAATCAAACCACCACTGATGTCAGAATTAGGCCAGCACTAGGCACTTTTGAAAATCCCTTAATGACCATAAAGCCATTCCAGTTATGAAATGAGCCTTAAAGTTCTAGATTCAGATCAGAACCTTCCTCAAAGTGCAGGTGTGTTTGTATTGGGTGGGTTTTAATCTGTACCTGACCTTATCTAATCTATGCTCCCATTGGTGAACAGTGACTCTTGCAAGTAGTTCCACTGAAGCCAAGGCTACTACTTGTGTGAGTAGCTGCTCACCAGAGAAAAGTGCTCACAATCTGGTTCTAAGGGTCCTGTTCTACCCCTTAATCATATTGAGTAATGCCTTACCCATTACATACACTTATTGAAATCACTGGAGCTCCTGGTTTAAGTGCTCACCAATGTGACTGAGAGTGGCAGACTGGACCCTAAGTAGTTTGATTCACAAAGCCAGCAGATATGAACTGATGCAATTGGCACTCTGCTCTGAGAAGAGGTCCAGGGCTCGTCTAGCAGATGATCACAACCATATCTGCCTTTGGGCCACTGCCATTTTGGTTCTGATTTGCTGTCACAGGATGGAAGATGGGGGCTAATCCCAACTGAAGGTTAATAAAGACTCCAGGCTTACTCTCCAGGCTCACCACATGCACACAAACACAAATAAAACCAGTCACACACAAAAAGGCTATTTAAAAAAAAATCGTAATCACATATACTAAAATAGTGTCATGATGTTCTCTTTCTGATAGCAGAGTTCCTCCATTGGATATAAAGAAGTAATATCATTAGCTATTCCCTTTTGCAAAATCGTTTATACTTATAAATTGCAGCAATATACCAAACTACACAATTTAATAATAAAAAGTATATACCAGACTATCCCACTATTATCAGTACGTTTTGCTTCCCCCTAATACTTTGAGTGCTGCCATTAAAATTGAAGCTACGGAAATATTTTAGCTATCTCTATACCCAGAAGATTTCCCTATTACTTTGTCCAGGAACGTTTTCCTTGGATGATTGGTTGACAATATCTAAAGGATAATTTTCGGTCCTGAAGAATTAAACACAGGTCTATTTTTATGAGGTGGGACAGATTGGAAACAGTTTTTTCTCCTTTTTTCAATGAAATTGGAAATGAAAAGAATGTGTGTCATATGAGGGACAAGTGTCATGAAGCCCATCTGAATTATACTTCATACCCCACTTTATAGCCTAATGTTCAACTATATCCATTTTTCTGGCAGTATTTCGCCCATCAAAAACAAGTTATTGACACTTATGTCTCAGATATAAATCAGCTCCAGCAGTAAAAGTAAAGAAGGTGGTTTCAGAGCGAGTGGATGATGGGGTAGAATAATGTATTTGTTTTTCACCTTTAGGATATTGCTTTAATACCGCCCAGAAACAATGGCAGAAAATCATTGCAATTAAATGGTCTTAAAAATAAGATATAAAGCAAATTCAGGTGATCTCATTCTGTCATGTATGTCAGAGCAGACACCACAAAATTGAGCAGAAATAGTTTAAATTTAGCTGTCTTAATATATGTGTACAAGGACTGAGATGTGGAAATTGGATTTGCTTCACTGGAGTCAATTAAGAAGGGCTTTCAACAAAGTAGGGTTGAAGTGCATTGACAGGGCACTGGGAATGCTTCTGGTATTGACTGGCATTGGCTTGGGTACAAATAAAGCAAAGCATTCTGCTTTCTGCCATTCATTTTCCATAATAGAAAAATTACACTAATGTATAAAATGATAATGAAAAAATGAATGCAGAAAATAGAAACATTCCACTGAGATGTGCTTCCGTCAAGACACTGAGCTCATTATAAATGACTCTTATTGGATATATAGCTCCTAAACTTTGCTTCCCTGCTATGTTGACTTGTGCTGGTAGCAACATCTCCTTCTTAAGCACTAAAAGTTCTTTCCTTAAAAGACAGACTTTAAATAAAGTTAATATTTACTGTTCCTTTATGGGAGAGTAACACTATGCTACCCCACTCACATACTTGTACAATGTCCTGTAATAGGTCTTTTTTGATGCTATACTGACCAGAAGGCAGTGGTGACTCATCTCTGGTATCCTATTGGAGTGGATGGAATGGCTCTTCAGTGGATTCATTCCTTCCTCTCAAAATAATCCCAAAGTGTACTGCTGGGTAATAATTCATCCACCCAAAAGTCTTCACATATGGAGTCGCACAGTGGTTCCATCATGTTACCCAATCTACTCAACCATCAGCAGGAGCCAAAAGGCATTTTAGCTTGCACCATCCTCAGCATTCATTGGATATTTCTGCTTCTTCCCATCACTTTGCCCAGTCTCATTCTCCTGTATGTAAGAGAGATAGGGATCTGAATAATCTACAAATATCTGCAAACTCCACCTGCAAGTGATGCTTGTTGGCATGGAGAGGCATTTGTAAGAATAAACTGAAGCGGTGGCTACAACACCCATGAAGGATGCATAGCTAACTATCAGCAACTCTTGGGAGTTGGATCCATCACGGCTTCTGGATTCCCAGGCAACACCGGTACCCTACAGGGTCTTTTGCCATCTATGACTAGCTATGCAGCCATTCCCCTCTATCGTGAGGCTCGCAATAGTCCTCCACAACTTTCTTACTTCCCGCTGCAGTGTCACAGGAGCTAGCAAACAGAGCTGTAAACAGGGGCGTTTCAGTGGGAGTTCTGCTGGAGGAGAAGGTATTTGTGTTTGGTTTTGCATTTGTATTATTTGTATGTGTAGAGGCTTGTAGGGGCTTTGTGCTGGGAGAGAAGCTGAGCCCTGATTAGGGGGCGGGGCTTCTCTGACTGGGGTCCTATAAAGGTAGGTAGCCAGCCAGTCAGGCAGCGGCACAGGAGCTAGCGAACAGAGCTGTAAACAGGGCAGTTCATCTTGTGGTGCTTGTTTGGTGTTTGTTTTTGCTGTGGGTGGCGGTGTTTTGGGTGTGGTTTGTGTTTCCCAGATTAACAGGATTTAGGTGGGAAGGCTATGACAGATACAGAGGCAGCAGTGGGAATGACTCATGTAGTGGAAGACACAATGAAGATGACTGGATGTGGAAGTTGCAGTATGAACATGATCCTGGAGGGGTTACCTGGTAAGAGTTTTGTCTGCATGAAATGCCATCTGATAAAGCTGATGGAGGAAAAGATCTAAGGTTTGGAAATGCAGGTGGAAAGTCTGGTTGAGTTTAGAAAGGGGTTTGAGCAGATTATGGAGCAAAGACATGAGATTTCGGAAGGGAAAAGCTCAGACTTGCAGATGGAAGCAGGACTGAGGAATTCCTAGGGGAGACTGGGTGAGGAAAGTGGTCAGTGGAAGCATGTGACTAAAAGAACCACGCAGAGGAAAAGACGGGCTAGTGAAGGAGACATAGAGCTTAAGAACAGGTTTGCAGAATTGGAAATGAAGAAGGGGCTCAGCAGGTAGTCACTGAAGGTGGAAGGGCAAGGAAGAAGAGAAGAGTGGCTAGTCCTATAGGAAAAGAGGAAGAGTCAATGGAGACTACACCAAATATGAACCCCAGGAGGATACAGGATGGGTTGAAGAGGATTACAAGGGAGAATAGGAATGGAAAGAACTTGCAGCCAGAGGGAACAGGGGATAGACTGGAGAATAGCACCGTCACCAGGAAAAGGCAGGTCTATATGATTGGGGACTCTTTATTGAGAAGAATAAACAGGCCTGTAACCAGAGCTGATCCAGAGAATAAAAGGGTGTGCTGTCTTCCAGGTGCTAAGATACGGGATGTAGACCTGAGGTTGAAAAGGATCCTAAAGGGAGCAGGAAAGAATCCTCTAATTATCCTTCATGTCGGAACAAATGATACTGCTAGATTCTCGCTGGAAAGTATTAAGGGAGACTATGTTAGGCTGGGGAAGATGCTTAAGGAAATTGAGGCTCAGGTGATCTTTAGTGGGATTCTGCCTGTTCCTAGAGAAGGGCAACAAAGGTGTGACAAGATTATGACTATCAACAGATGGCTTAGGCAGTGGTGCTATAAGGAGGGCTTTGGGATGTATGGCCACTGGGAGGCATTCATGGACAGAGGACAGTTCTCTCGGGATGGACTTCATCTGAGTAGGGAAGGAAAGAGACTTCTAGGATGGAGGCTGGCACAACTGATTAAGAGAGCTTTAAACTAGGAATTTGGGGGAAATGGTTGGGAGATGTCTAGGTAATCTCCACGCCGGATTTTAGCAATGTGAGGGAAGAAAACAAAGTAAGAAAGGCTACAGCTGTGGGTAGGAGAATGGACATAAGGAGGAAGGGCAATGTGGATACCAGTCTAATAGGTTATACTGGCTGTAGAATGACCGTGCCTAATAAGGTACAGAACGTGAGTGAGGCCAAACAGCAAAAATTAAGATGTTTGTACACCAATGCGAGGAGCCTAGGTAACAAAATGGAGGAACTAGAGCTACTGGTGCAGGAAGTGAAACCAGCTATTATAGGGATAACAGAAACATGGTGGAACAGTAGTCATGACTGGACTACAGGTATTGAAGGGTATGTGCTGTTTAGGAAAGACAGAAATAAAGGTAAAGGTGGTGGAGTAGCATTGCATATCAATGATGAGGTAGAATGTAAAGAAATAAGAAGTGATAGAATGGATAAGACAGAGTCCATCTGGGCAAAAATCACACTGGGGAAGAAAACTACTAGAGCCCCCCCTGTGATAGTGCTTGGGGTGTGCTATAGACCTCCAGGATCTAATTTGGATATGAATAGAGCCCTCTTTAATGTTTTTAATGAAGTAAATCCTAATGGAAACTGCGTGATCATGGGAGACTTTAACTTCCCAGATATAGACTGGAGGACAAGTGCTGGTAATAATAATAGGGCTCAGATTTTCCTAGATGCGATAGCTGATGGATTCCTTCATCAAGTAGTTGCTGAACCAACAAGAGGGGATGCCATTTTAGATTTGGTTTTGGTGAGTAGTGAGGATGTCATAGAAGAAATGGTTGTAGGGGACAACTTTGGTTCAAGTGATCATGAACTAATTCAGTTCAAACTGAACAGAAGGATAAACAAAAATAAATCTGCGACTAGGGTTTTTGATTTCAAAAGGGCTGACTTTCAAAAATTAAGGAAATTAGTTAGGGAAGTGGATTGGACTGAAGAATTTATGGATCTAAAGGCAGAGGAGGCCTGGGATTACTTCAAGTCAAAGCTGCAGAAGCTATCGGAAGCCTGCATCCCAAGAAAGGGGAAAAAATTCATAGGCAGGAATCATAAAATCATAGAATATCAGGGTTGGGAGGGACCTCAGGAGGTCATCTAGTCCAACCCCCTGCCCAGAGCAGGACCAATCCCAAGTAAATCACCCCAGCCAGGGCTTTGTCAAGCCTGACCTTAAAAACTTCTAAGGAAGGGGATTCCACCACCTCCCTAGGTAACGCATTCCAGTGTTTCACCACCCTCCTAGTGAAAAAGTTTTTCCTAATATCCAACCTAAATCTCCCCCACTGCAACTTGAGACCATTACTTACCATTACTGCTACCACTGAGAACAGTCTAGATCCATCCTCTTTGGAACCCCCTTTCAGGTAGTTGAAAGCAGCTATCAAATCCCCCCTCATTCTTCTCTTCCGTAGACTAAACATCCCCAGTTCCCTCAGCCTCTCCTCATAAGTCATGTGTTCCAGTACCCCAATCATTTTTGTTGCCCTCCGCTGGACTCTTTCCAATTTTTCCACATCCTTCTTGTAGTGTGGGGCCCAAAACTGGACACAGTACTCCAGATGAGGCCTCACCAATGTCGAATAGAGGGGAACGATCACGTCCCTCGATCTGCTGGCAATGCCCCTACATAAACATCCCAAAATGCCATTGGCCTTCTTGGCAACAAGGGCACACTGTTGACTCATATCCAGCTTCTCGTCCACTGTCACCCCTAGGTCCTTCTCTGCAGAACTGCTGCCTAGCCATTCGGTCCCTAGTCTGTAGCCATGCATTGGATTCTTCCGTCCTAAGTGCAGGACTCTGCACTTGTCCTTGTTGAACCTCATCAGATTTCTTTTGGCCCAATCCTCTAATTTGTCTAGGGCCCTCTGTATCCTATCCCTACCCTCCAGCGTATCTACCTCTCCTCCCAGTTTAGTGTCATCTGCAAACTTGCTGAGGGTGCAATCCACACCATCCTCCAGATCATTTATGAAGATATTGAACAAAACCGGCCCCAGGACTGACCCTTGGGGCACTCCACTTGATACCGGCTGCCAACTAGACATGGAGACATGGAGTTGTAGACCAAGCTGGATGAGCAAGCATCTCAGAGAGGTGATTAAGAAAAAGCAGAAAGCATACAGGGAGTGGAAGATGGGAGGGATCAGCAAGGAAAGCTACCTTATTGAGGTCAGAACATGTAGGGATAAAGTGAGAAAGGCCAAAAGTTAAGTAGAGTTGGACCTTGCAAAGGGAATTAAAACCAATAGTAAAAGGTTCTACAGCCATATAAATAAGAAGAAAACAAAGAAAGAAGAAGTGGGACCGCTAAACACTGAGGATGGAGTGGAGGTCAAGGATAATCTAGGCATGGCCCAATATCTAAACAAATACTTTGCCTCAGTCTTTAATAAGGCTAAAGAGGATCTTAGGGATAATGGTAGCATGACAAATGGGAATGAGGATATGGAGGTAGATATTACCATATCTGAGGTAGAAGCGAAACTCAAACAGCTTAATGGGACTAAATCGGGGGGGCCAGATAATCGTCATCCAAGAATATTAAAGGAATTGGCACATGAAATTGCAAGCCCACTAGCAAGAATTTTTAATGACTCTGTAAACTCAGGGCTTGTACCGTATGATTGGAGAATTGCTAACATAGTTCCTATTTTTAAGAAAGGGGAAAAAAAGTGATCCGGGTAACTACAGGCCTGTTAGTTTGACATCTGTAGTATACGAGGTCTTGGAAAAAATTCTGAAGGAGAAAATAGTTAAGGACATTGAGGTCAATGGTAAATGGGACAAAATACAACATGGTTTTACAAAAGGTAGATCGTGCCAAACCAACCAATTTCCTTCTTTGAGAAAGTAACAGATTTTTTAGACAAAGGAAACACAGTGGATCTAATTTACTGAGATTTCAGTAAGGCGTTTGATACTGTGCCACATAGGGAATTATTAGTTAAATTGGAAAAGATGGGGATCAATGTGAAAATTGAAAGGTGGATAAGGAATTGGTTAACAGGGAGACTACAGCGGGTCTTACTGAAAGGTGAACTGTCAGGCTGGAGGGAGGTTACCAGTGGAGTTCCTCAGGGATCAGTTTTGGGACCAATCTTATTTAATCTTTTTATTACTGACCTCAGCACAAAAAGTGGGAGTGTGCTAATAAAGTTTGCGGATGATACAAAGCTGGGAGGTATTGCCAATTTAGAGAAGGACCTGGAAATCATACAAGAAGATTTGGATGACCTTGTAAACTGGAGTAATAGTAATAGGATGAAATTTAATAGTGAGAAGTGTAATGTTATGCATTTAGGGACTAACAACAAGAATTTTAGTTGTAAATTGGGGATGCATCAATTAGAAGTAACGGAGGAGGAGAAGGATCTTGGAGTATTGGTTGATCATAGGATGACTATGAACCACCAATGTGATATGGCTGTAAAAAAAACAAATGCGGTCTTGGGATGCATCAGGAGAGGTATTTCCAGTAGAGAGAGGGAGCTGTTAGTACCGTTATACAAGGCACTGGTGAGACCTCACCTGGAATACTGTGTGCAGTTCTGGTCTCCCATGTTTAAGAACGATGAATTCAAACTGGAACAGGTACAGAGAAGGGCTACTAGGATGATCCGAGGAATGGAAAACCTGTCTTATGAAAGGAGACTCAAGGAGCTTGGCTTGTTTAGCCTAACCAAAAGAAGGCTGAGGGGAGATATGATTGCTTTTTATAAATATATCAGAGGGATAAATACCAGAGAGGAATTATTTAAGCTCAGTACCACTGTGGACACAAGAACAAATGGATATAAACTGGCCATCAGGAAGTTTAGACTTGAAATTAGACGAAGGTTTCTAAGCATCAGAGGAGTGAAGTTTTGGAATAGCCTTCCAAGGGAGGCAGTGGGGAAAAAAGACCAATCTGGCTTCAAGATTAAACTCGATAAGTTTATGGAGGAGATGGTATGATGGGATAACATGATTTTGGTAATTAATTGATCTTTAAATATTCATGGTGAATAGGCCCAATGGCCTGTGATGGGATGTCAGATGGGGTGGGATCTGAGTTACTACAGAAAATTCTTTCCTGGGTATCTGGCTGTTGAATCTTGCCTATATGCTCAGGGTTTAGCTCATCGTCGTATTTGGGGTCAGGAAGGAATTTTCCTCCAGGGCAGATTGGAAGAGGCCCTGGAGGTTTTTCACCTTCCTCTGTAGCATGGGGCATTGGTCACTTGCTGGAGGATTCTCTGCTCCTTGAAGTCTTTAAACCACGATTTGAGGACTTCAATAGCTCAGACATAGGTGAGAGGTTTTTCGCAGGAGAGGGTGGGTGAGATTCTGTGGCCTACGTTGTGCAGGAGGTCAGACTAGATGATCCTAATGGTCCCTTCTGACCTTAGTATCTATGAAAATTTCAATGGGCTCTACCTAGGCTGACCATGAAGTCCTGCTAATGTAGTATGCAGCTTCCTTAGTCCTCTTGAGCAATGTGAGTTGGTGTGAACCCAATACTGTAATCAAGTCTCTGCATGGACTACATCTTCACCTCCAGGTGCTATTCAATACCTTGGTAATGATGATTCAGTCGTTGGTAATAAGAGGCATTCAAATGATTTCTTACAACCTATTAATTAGTTGGATTTTGATGCCCCTTTTTCAGTTTCTGTTTGGTTTGTAAATTGATCATTTGTTATTCATAATTATTTTACAAGCAGATTTTACAACCATATTTGGGAACACTGAGTTGACAAGCTGTCATCTAATCAGGAAAATAGAAACTAGACCATGTGACTTCAGTGACCATTCACACACCTCAGTTAGCAAATTGTAACTAATGAATGCTTGAAAGAGCACTCTCCATGAACAAACTTTATCAACAGGCTCAGTGTCTGAAGAAATTACTAGGGAGCTGAATTTCTCAGGCAGGTGGTGAGAACTTTAGGTAGAGAAACACAGGAAATGAGGGAGCCTAAGAAATTTTGGATATTTAAAATGTTTGTCTAGCCTTCTTGGCATTTGAAAGTCCTTTATATTTGAGCTATATTTATGGCCTGCAACTTTTAAAATAGCTGGAAGCCTTCCACTCCATGGGAGAGTGAAAGATGTAAGCCAGATTGATTGGATGTCTAGTAGATTCTACATTCAGTTTTTCTCTTGGCACATTGCCGCCAAGTAGTGATATAAATACAGGAAAAGGAAGAGGGATGGTTTCAGTACAAACAACTTATTAATAGGATCAAGGGAAGAGGGAGGGCACTCAAGATTTTAAGAGCATAGGAATTGCCATATTGGGTCAAAAAGTGGTCCATCTAGTCCAGTATCCTGTCTCTGACACTGGCCAACAAAAGATGCTTTGGAGATAGGTGCAAGAAATTCTGCAATAGGTAGTTATGGACTAACATGCCCACAGTGACTGCCTTCCTAACCCTATTAATTAGAAAAACAATGAGGAGTCCAGTGGCACCTTAAAGACTAACAGGTTTATTTGGGCATAAGCTTTCATGGGTAAAAAACCCATTTCTTCAGATGCATGGAGAAGTGCATCTGAAGAAGTGGGTTTTTTACCCACGAAAGCTTATGCCGAAATAAATCTGTTAGTATTTAAGGTGCCACCAGAGTCCTCATTGTTTTTTTTGGATACAGACTAACAATGGCTACCCCCAATACTTGACACCTATTAATTAGAGGTTGCCTTATTTCCTTGTGCATAAAGGCTTATATCCTGAGACTCTCTTTTTTAACCCTTACTGTCTTAACTCTGGATGTACATTTTTTGTATGTGTCCAATCCTTATAAAAATTCTGCTAAGCTCTTGCCCTCAATGATATCATGTGGCAATGAATTCCGCAGTCTAACTGTGTGTTTGTGTGAAAAAAGTATTTCATTTGATCAAATTTACTTAGCCACATTTCATCGTTGTTGAATGGCTCTTTATTCTTGTATTGCATTTGTTATTTTGTACACCTGTATATTGTCAACTTTTATTCTTCTCAACAGTCCCCATCTTTTCAAGCTCTCTTCCATGACTGTAGTCATTCTTCTTTCTTAAAACCCTAAATTGCCTAAAACCCTAATGACCTAAAATCCTTAATGTCATTTTTTTCTCTCAGTTATACCAGCTTTTGACCAGTGCAACACCATTCATTAGGTACTCTTACTCCTGATACGCACTTGCATAAAGGAAAGGCAAATAAAACTCAAACAGTTTTTGCTACTGTAAACTAATAAAACATTGTGTAGCCTAGAGGGAAAAAAGTGGGATTTTCAAAGAGGCTGAAATACTCCCATTAATTTTCAGTGGGAATTGGGTGCTTAACTCACGCAACTGTGAATATTCCAGACAAAGAGTCTTCACTAATTTGTACAGGTAGTGTCTCTTGGGTACTTAGCTCCCATTAAAACAGCATCTGAGCCCCTTACAGTCTTTCATGGTTTATCCTCAGAACATCCCTGTGAGGTAGGTGGAGGACTGAGGCACAGAAAGCCAATGTCAACACGGGAAGCCTGTAGCAAAGCAGGGACTTGAAATCAGGTCTCCCCAGTCCTAGGTTAACATCTTAACCAGTGAACCATCCTTCCTCTCTGATTCAAAGCCTGTGGACCATAGTCATTTACTGACACATGTCATAGCTTTTATTCTTTATTCCCCTGCCGAGATGAAGAAATAAGTTGGGTTCTTGCTGTGCTGAAGTAAGATAAAGACGAATAATGATATTGTTATGAAAATGTGATACATTTTACAAGTCACCTTTTAAATATTAATTTGGATTGTTTTTTAAAATATAGGTATTAATGGCTCACTAGTGTTGAAGTATAGGTTGTCTTTGATCTAACAAAGGTTGGTCAGATATCTTTGATCATTGAATAATGGCTTGTAAAAAGCAGAGCCTTGTCTTTTTTGTCCAGGTAATTAATGGTAATTTGAATATTCTTTGAGTCTGGAGGTTGGAGTTAATGATTTGAATTGAGTCTCCTCAGATGGGTAATGACTCAAATTAAATTTTCAATAGAATCCAGAGACATAAAAGAAAGGAGAAAAAAGTCAACTCTTTTGAAGGAGTTCAGCTGATATCAGGGTTAGGGTCATGGAACCAATGTGTTAAATCCACAGTGATGTTATCTGTTGTAACTTAACTCAGATACTTGGGGCCTGATCTAATGCCCATAAAATTAAATGGAAAGACTCCTTTTGACTTCAGTAGGCTTTGTATCAGGACACTTGACCATAGGTCCCTTCCAAACACTTCTGACTTTGTTTTCTCAGAGTACAATTCAGTTCTGAAAATATTTCCACTTTGAGCATTTCAGGAGAGATATTTTTACCTTGAACACCTCACTCAACCTTGTGGGATCCCTCAATATTGTGGCAAAATGACCGATGTTCCTATGGTGGGTCTCACTCTTTTCTTGGTGGGGGGCTAGGATGCCACCTATTGCCCCTGCTCTTTGGGTGCTGAGTGCCTCACTAGTGGCCCAGAAAGGTGGTAGAGAAGGGAAGCGTGGGAGGGGTCTGGGTTTGCTCCTCACTCTGAGCCCCAGCCCCTCTCAACCCCTACGGGTTTCTTACCCTCTTCCTCCTTGGGTTGGGTAACCCCTGCGGGTTTCTTACCCTCTTCCTCCTTGGGAGCGGATGGGTAGGATCCCCTGGGGGACTAACATGAAGGGGAAAGGAGTCCAGGAGAGCTGGCTGTATTTCAAGGAATCCCTGTTGAGGTTACAGGGACAAACCATCCCGATGAGTCGAAAGAATAGTAAATATGGCAGGCGACCAGCTTGGCTTAATGGTGAAATCCTAGCGGATCTTAAACATAAAAAAGAAGCTCACAAGAAGTGGAAGGTTGGACATATGACCAATGAAGAGTATAAAAATATTGCTCGGGCATGTAGGAATGAAATCAGGAGGGCCAAATCGCACCTAGCAGCTAGCAAGAGATGTCAAGAGTAACAAGAAGGGTTTCTTCAGGTATGTTGGCAATAAGAAGAAAGCCAAGGAAAGTGTGGGCCCCTTACTGAATGAGGGAGGCAACCTAGTGATAGAGGATGTGGAAAAAGCTAATGTGCTCAATGCTTTTTTTGCCTCTGTCTTCACTAACAAGGACAGCTCCCAGACTGCTGCGCTGGGCATCGCAACATGGGGAGTAGATGGCCAGCTCTCTGTGGAGAAAGAGGTGGTTAGGGACTATTTAGAAAAGCTGGACGTGCACAAGTCCGTGGGGCCGGACGAGTTGCATCCGAGAGTGCTAAAGGAATCGGCGGCTGTGATTGCAGAGCCATTGGCCATTATCTTTGAAAACTCGTGGCGAACGGGGGAAGTCCCAGATGACTGGAAAAAGGCTAATGTAGTGCCAATCTTTAAAAAAGGGAAGAAGGAGGATCCTGGGAACTACAGGCCGGTCAGCCTCACCTCAGTCCCCGGAAAAATCATGGAGCAGGTCCTCAAGGAATCAATCCTGAAGCACTTACACGAGAGTAAAGTGATCAGGAACAGTCAGCATGGATTCACCAAGGGAAGGTCATGCCTGACTAATCTAATCGCCTTCTATGATGAGATTACTGATTCTGTGGATGAAGGGAAAGCAGTGGATGTATTGTTTCTTGACTTTAGCAAATCTTTTGACACTGTCTCCCACAGTATTCTTGTCAGCAAGTTAAAGAAGTATGGGCTGGATGAATGTACTATAAGGTGGGTAGAAAGTTGGCTAGATTGTCGGGCTCAACGGGTAGTGATGGCTCCATGTCTAGTTGGCAGCCGGTGTCAAGTGGAGTGCCCCAGGGGTCGGTCCTGGGGCCGGTTTTGTTCAATATCTTCATAAATGATCTGGAGGATGGTGTGGATTGCACTCTTAGCAAATTTGCAGATGATACTAAACTGGGAGGAGTGGTAGATACGTTGGAGGGCAGAGATAGGATACAGAGGGACCTATACAAATCGGAGGATTGGGCCAAAAGAAACCTGATGAGGTTCAATAAGGATAAGTGCAGGGTCCTGCACTTAGGACGGAAGAACCCAATGCACAGCTACAGACTAGGGACCGAATGGCTAGGCAGCAGTTCTGCGGAAAAGGACCTAGGGGTTACAGTGGACGAAAAGCTGGATATGAGTCAGCAGTGTGCCCTTGTTGCCAAGAAGGCCAATGGCATTTTGGGATGTATAAGTAGGGGCATAGCGAGCAGATCGAGGGACGTGATCGTTCCCCTCTATTCGACATTGGTGAGGCCTCATCTGGAGTACTGTGTCCAGTTTTGGGCCCCACACTACAAGAAGGATGTGGATAAATTGGAGAGAGTCCAGCGAAGGGCAACAAAAATGATTAGGGGTCTGGAACACATGACTTATGAGGAGAGGCTGAGGGAACTGGGATTGTTTAGTCTACGGAAGAGAAGAATGAGGGGGGATTTGATAGCTGCTTTCAACTACCTGAAAGGGGGTTCCAAAGAGGATGGATCTAGACTGTTCTCAGTGGTAGCAGAGTAATGACAGAACAAGGAGTAATGGTCTCAAGTTGCAGTGGGGGAGATTTAGGTTGGATATTAGGAAAAACTTTTTCACTAGGAGGGTGGTGAAACACTGGAATGCGTTACCTAGGGAGGTGGTGGAATCCCCTTCCTTAGAAGTTTTTAAGGTCAGGCTTGACAAAGCCCTGGCTGGGGTGATTTAGTTGGGATTGGTCCTGCTCTGGGCAGGGGGTTGGACTAGATGACCTCCAGAGGTCCCTCCCAACCCTGATATTCTATGATTCTATGATTCTATGATACCCTCAGTCCTTGATGCTGGGGAAGGGAGTCTCCCTGTCCTGCTGGGGCAGGGTCTCCCTTCATTCGGTTCTCTGTTCTTTCAAGTCTCAGCAACACCCCTCCAAACTCCAGTCCTCTCTCCTTCCTCACACCCCTCTGTCCGCCTGAAGCAGGGGGGTTTATTATGTTTCTGACAGGGCCTTAATTGACTCCATTTAACCTGTAGCAACCCTCCCTAGTCTACAGGGAACCACACCTTAATTAGCCTAGCGCTTATATATTTCCCTTCTACCACTCCTATATAATCCTTTATCACTGTGTTTGCACAATTCATGGTACTGTTATCATTATTAATATTAACAGTAACAAACAAACTATCTCTGTGCTATCAAAGCTCATTGAAGTCAATGGAAAAACTCCCAATGACTGCAATGGGTTTTGGACCAAAACCTATTGGACTAAAGTAGCTGAAGGGTGGACAGCAGGCAAATGTAACATCCATTGTGAGTGATTTGGGGAGTGACATGTGTCTTGTTGGCTTCATGGGAGTCTCTTTGTTTTCCTATGTATTGTGGGAGATGAGATAGGATGACAAGGAATGGCAGGAAAGATGAACAGATAGGAGTGATGGAAAAGGGGGAAAAAAGGAACAACAGAGAGACATATTGGGCAAAACGGAAAAAAAGTAAATAGGAATGAAAACATGGAGAAGAGGATGGAGTGCTGGTCAAGTGAGTCTGAAGGTGGATGGAATGTGGTAACAGAGGTCACAGCAAACAACTGGTGATGGTAATTGCACTTAGTAATATATGCTGATTTCTGTGAGACATTATGCCTAGTCATTTAAATCAGGATGCTGAAAGATTGGTCAACTCAGGACCTAACTGGCGATATGCTGAAGGCATGGCACCTGATTTTGCATCAGACTAGGTGGATTTGTACTCCCTGCATTTTTGATATGGAGTTGCAGCCTATGGAGACTACAGGTTCCAGCATGCATTGCTTCAGCGGGCTCAAGGGGGAGCAT
Source organism: Natator depressus (assembly GCF_965152275.1). Classification (NCBI taxonomy): domain Eukaryota; kingdom Metazoa; phylum Chordata; order Testudines; family Cheloniidae; genus Natator; species Natator depressus. The sequence goes on along the minus strand of NC_134236.1, from coordinate 15,406,623 downwards.
TGTATGTTACAATCTATAGTGGCTGCACTTCTGGATTAAAAGTGAGGGGCAGCTATGGGCTATATGGAAGAGTATATTTGTAATATGTTCCATGCTTTGGCAACTCTTGTTTTGTAGGATATTCTTATTGTACTCCCGTTTACGTCAATGGCAAAACTCCCATTTACTCAATGTAAGCAGCACAGGCTTAATTGGGAACAAGAGCAGGCCCATAATACGAGCACTTTTCAATGCATTTCACTCTCCTGCTTTCCCCATGAAGATGCTTACGTGTTCAGATCTCAGCTACAAACCCTTCTCTATCCAATGGGGACCTCCCTCTCCCGCTCCTCTGATGTCTGAATGTTCATTTGCACTTTCCACACATCCAGAAGCAAGCACCAGTCTGACAGAAAATGAAAAAAAAATGCTCTAAGTGTCGGTCGTTGCTGTAGGAAAAAATAAAACAAACCCACAAAACAATGTATCAGTGCTGGACTAGGTGTTCTCCACGGTATGTCTTACAGAGCCCAAACATAGCATGTTGCAGAACAAAAAGGCATTTTTACATGCCCAGCAGAAATTCTGACAAGTCACCTTTTTTTTAAAGATAATCACAGCTCTAATTTTTTAAAAAATTGACAACACTGATAGTCTACAAAATATAAAGGCTGGGGAAGAAGGGACTGAAAGTAAAAATACTTTCCCCTCCCCTGAGATTTCCTTAAAAGAACATTAAAAAAGAGCTTTCGCTTTTGAATGGATTTGCTCCCTCTCCCTGCTATCCACCCTTTCTTCCCAGTCACAGAGTTGTTCTTCATTTGACAGATAGTAGCCATATGATAATGCTGTTTTTTTCAGAGCCGTTTGGAATCTTTGTTTTCAGAGAAGAGGCTCAGTAGGCACAATTTGGGACTTGTTATTGAAGACAAACTAACATCCCCCGAAGATTTTCAAACACTTCATGCCAGAATGTGGTATTTTAAAGCATTTCCCATTTCACATAATTGGATGCACGTGTCTTAGCAAGAGAGATGGTTTCAGCAAATATAAAAATTAATGCATTTTTTTTGAGATGGTCTCACAGGAGATTTATAGATTCTGTCCATAATGTTGAAGAAGATAAGAACTGTTGAAATCAGTTAGGACTTGTGCATATTGCTTTAAGACCACTGACCTAAGCTAAGATAGTTATAGACAAGGATGGCATTTAGAAAAAGTTGGCATATTAGTATTCATCTTGTATCCAAAATGAGCATAATCATCATCTTTGGGAATATGTGTTCCATCTTTATAATTTCCTGGGATGGTTAATCAAATAACTAGTAAAACTTATTGCTAATGTTTGCATAATAATGAAAAAAAAATCTCCCTATTTCAGTGAAAAACAAATGAACTGTCAATATAGGACTACAGGCAATGATAATAATTTGAACCCCTTTGTCATCCAGACATGTTATAACCGAGATATTTTCTAAGTCATTATCATATTTAAAAGTTTATCTTGCACAAATTTGTATCACTCTGGGGGCAAGGTGATGACTGGGGTTAAGACATTATTGGATGCCACCATGAATACTTTTGAACATTAAAACAGAGTGGAAAAGGCTGGCTGTTGTCTTTCTATCCACTTACTCGGCTTCCACCACCTCAGCATATGAGCACCTCAGAACAATAATGAATTTTCTCTCATAAGGCTCCTGTGAGAAAAGGAAATACTATTAGCCCCATTTTTACATATGGAGAACAGATGCATAGAGCGATTAAGGAAGACATCCTAGCACTGTAAAACTTAATGGAAGTTTTGCCATTGATTTCAATAGGCCCAGGATTTCACCCATAGGGTGCATCTACACATATGAGTGTGCACGGATACATGTGCGCTGTTGTGCCATAACCCTCTACTGTCCACATCTGAATCGCCGAAGGACAGCCTAGTGCACGAAAGCTAGCATGTATGAGTGGTGTGGGTATGTACACACCTCTGCTGTGGCATGGACCCATGTCCATTCTACAGTGCAATGTGGACACAGGCAAGGGGTATGTACCAGGTCATGGGTATCAATAGTCCTTCAGGGCCATTCCCACAATGCACTGATCCCTTTTCTGCCTGTTCCTTACCCTAAGGTATAAAGGTCCCTGACTCCTCGTTGCCTGCAGTACTAGCAACCCGTGCTGAGCACTTTCAGTTCTCCCATGAACTGTATTGATCAGCACTGGTGATCACGGAGCATGTTCCAAGAGCTGCCGCCTGGTCTCTGGAGCACAACCAGGTTTTGATTAGTGTGTGGGCAGAGTACACCATACTTCATGACTTCGCCCATATCGGCAGGAACTTTCACCTGTACCGGGAGATTTCATGAACCCGGGTATTCACCAGACTCCGTCCCAGTGCATGAAGCACCTCAGACTCCAGCAATGGAGGGTGAAGGACTCAAACAGTCACTCTGGAGGGGGACCTAGCACATGCCCTCACTTTGAAGAGCAGGACCAGGTGCTCTCCAGGGCTGCAAGTACTGAACCTGAATTCAGTCACGACCCTCTCTTCAACCCGGCTGGCCTCATTGTATGAGGGCATGCCGATGAGGGGAAGGCCGATGAGGCAGCAGGGACCTCAGAGGAAGTCCCTGGAGACCTAGAGAAAGAGGAGCATGTTACTGTGCACTGCTACCTGGAGGACTGGGTTGGGAAAGCCCCTCTGACGATTCATTTGCGGTGGACTCTGAGCTGCAGTAGGAAATGGAATATGAGGCTGGTTATTTATAATACATCCCCAGCACTCCCTGGGAGTATCCCCTCTTGCTCCAGTAATACATGCCTGAGGCCTGTCCCCTCACTACATCCCACCCATGCTCCACTCCGACATGGTCCCAGAGAAAGATGTAGCTGTAAATCAATTATTTTTATTGAAGTCTCATGAACCTCCGTAAAGTGTTCAGCGTAAGCTATAACAGAGTATTAACAAGCAGCTCCTGTGTCTGTGCATTTCCTGGCCCACACGGATAGCAATAGCCTCTGGGCCGCGTGAAATCAGGGGGGACAGGGAGGGACGGACAGAAGAGGCGGTGGGATTTAAAAAGGCCCATATGGGGAAAAAACAAATGGCTGTGCAAAACCCCAACACTACCCCCCTTCCACCCTCCACCCCCATCTTTCCTTCTCCTTATGAATGGGAACTATGCAGAACAGGGGTGAGGGTGATTGGTGGCCTGTGTATGAGACAACCTAGGTCCCAAGAGGGAAAGGGAACCATTGGTTTGTGCGAGGAAAGTCAAAGAGGTCCATTCTCCCTGTGACCATTTCAAATGTTTTGTACCATTCCCAGGTCCTGGTGTCTGTCCTCTTCCCGATGCTGAGCTACAGTGCAGAAGCCAGGAGAAGTAAGGGTCAGTGAAGCATCTGCTCTGGCAGTTCCACAAACAGAATGCCATGTCCCCTAGCAGTGGAGCGGCAACTGGTTAGCTGTGTTAATCAAAAAATTCAGGGAAAGTTACATACACTTGTGGTGCTATTCTCTTTCCCTGTCCCTTTCAGTAATGTTCGCTTGACACAGGGACCAGAGTTTCTGGTGATGCAGTAGGAGTTGATGAGCATTCTTTGTGGTTCTCTGTTCCTTGTTCATGGGAATTCCACCTGCTATCTTAGATTATGATCAATTTCCTCTCGAATTGCCACCCAGTCCAGAAGTACAATTCAGCAAAATTTTGTTGTAGCAGAAATTCATGCTGGTTCTTCAGGTTTAAGGGCAGGGATAATGTGCTTGTTCCATCTTCGTAGCTTATCAAACCCTCCACTCAGCAATGCGTGGAAGAGTCACCGTGAGCAAAAACATCTCTCTGGTTTAGGTGGCAGGGTGTCCTCGAAAGAAGTGGAAAGTCACTTGTCTTTTCCATTCTGGTATTTTCAAAACTCCTATGTTCTTCAAGTGGTGCCCAGCCGTCAAAGAAGAAACAGGTGACTGAAGGAACCAAACCGCATCCCAAACAGCTCCTTGATGTATTGTATACATGACAACATTTTAACATAAGTAATGCAGGTATCTCACCATTTTTACCCTCAGCTCCTTTCTCATGGGCTGCAGAAGTAGTTTGAAGAAAGAAGGCTGTAACAGCTGCATTCCTGAGATATTAAAAAGTATCAATATTGTGGCCTTCAGTTGCACAGTTATGTTATGTGGTAGATTTCTTAGGATCATTCAAAAGAGAAATGAAATATAATACTAGCCTTGTGTTTGCCTTGGCAGGACATTCTAATTCCGACAGGGAACACATTCTGCTGGGATTGCAGAGACAGGAGAGGTAGATGCCAAAGGACTCTGGAGGACCTGCTTGTTGGCATAGACAGAAAGAGTCAAGCAGTTGGACTTGCATAAGGAAAGGGAGGATCGGGTTCTTCTTCAGGATGAGGCATTCCTGCAAATGGAGAGACAGCACAAGCAATGGGAGTGTGACCACAGGGAATAGGAGTGTGCATAGAGGGAAAGGATGGTGCCCTCATGCAGTCCCTAATTAACTGGTGGTGGAACACTTTCGGGGCCTGCAGAGCACAGAGTAGGAAGACAATGAGCTCCAGGATGGATCCTGTTCCCATAGAGCAGCCTTTGCTCAACACCCAAACAATACAGGCCAAGGAAACAAAACTAAAATACACTGAAGATCTCTGACACTGATACAACACCCTGCTCCCTCATGCCCACCCAACCATTACCACTGTCACCCCTAGAAGTACTCATGCCATGGGTGTGATCATGCACAGTACTTGATAAGCACAGTGAACAATGCTGCCACAAAACATTGTGAGGAAGAAATATGAGAAGTCCCTCCCAAAGTCTTCCAGAACTTTTTAAAAATTACGATAAAAATGCTTAAGTGCTTCCCATAAACCAACCCCAAGCAGTGCAGGTAACATAACAATAAGCATTGCTAAATGATGGCATTACAGTGTATTATCTCTCACTTCAGCACAAAACCTTGGCCAAATGTATTAACCTGGTGGGCCCTCCCACAATTGTCTTCTTTCAGTCAGCACATTAACACTGCATACAGCAGATCAAAACTTACGGAGGTCTCTCTCAAAAGAAATATGTGGTAATGCTCTATTGAGCTTGTCAAGCGTCACTATGGCACTAGAATAGTGTCCCTTGGCACAGCCCCATGTCATTTTCTGGTTCCCTACTGTTCCAAGATGTACAAGTGTAATGAACCCAGTTATACTTTTGGCCTTCACTACATCTCCTGGCAAGGAGTTCCACAGGTGGAAGGTTCGTTGTATGAAGAAGTACTTCCTTATGTTTGTTTTAAACCTGCTGCTTATTAATTTAATTGAGTGACCCCTGGTTCATGTGTTATATGAAGGGACAAATAAAAACTTCCTATTCACTTTCTCCACACCAAAAAAGCAATCCAATGCAAAATGACAGATTTGTTAGTGTTTAAAGAAAGACTTTTTAACTCCCTTCAGAATGGAAATTAAATATGCTGGCAGATTTCATAAATTATTGCAAAACTGCCACCATTTTCCTGGGACCCCATTTGTGAATATAATCACTGTAGTACAAGAGATGTTTAACTAGTAAAATGATATCATTTTAAACAATTTCTCATTGGAGCATCCTCAACTTCCATTTAATTCATTGGTCGGATTCTGACCTCCGATACATTAGTATAAATCTGAAGTGACTTCAGTGGAGTTTTTCTGGTTTTACATCCTTGTCCCAGAGAACAGAACTGGGCTCATTGATTGATAATGGCACTCAGTACCTCACAGGTCAGGGACCTGAAACAGTGTAATGAAAGACACACCCTGTTTTGGTGTATGTCCTCTGGGGTTTTTCAGTATCATCTACTGCAAGCATTAAAAAAATTATGCCATTGCCTTAAAAATCATGAGATTTTAAAAAGAAAACACCAGATGTCAAGATTCACAATAAAATCATGACCGTTGGCAACAAACCAAAAGTAAGTTTTTAGCCCTCTGAAGAAAAGCTTAGAAATATAATCTGAGTGAACCCTAAAAGTTCAACAAATATAATGCAAGAAAAAATCCAGAATGTATTTTTAAAAACAATCTTATGAATTTAAAAGCAATCTCAGGATCTTTGGGGTCTGACATGATTTTTGAATGTTTGCGGCTGACATTTTGATGCACCTAACTCCGGACATGAAAAAACAAAGCCCATTCACTTCATCCATGCAAATAGTCTGATGGAAGTAAGTGGGACAAATTCATGAGAGGGTGAATTTGGCCCATCAGGATGACTCATGTAGATAAGGCAAACTGGTTTTAGCTTGAAGTCTAAGCAGCTGATCACAATGTTGAACAATCAGAATCTGCATCCTCATTTTACACTGAACAAGGCCCCATATCAATGAAAAACAAGCACAGTGTGACCCAGAAACCCCTCAGCAAAGGGTCCCCTTTTGTTTGCAAACATCGCTCACTTCAGACCTGACAAACTCCCTACACCAAACACATTCTTACAGGATATTTATGCATAAAGAGTAAAATATAAAGGATCTACAGAAAGCTCATAACTTGTCAAGTTTCATAATCATTGTGAGATATACATACAGGTAATGTTTAAGGAACAATTTATGTATACTGCAAGTATGCTGCACGGGCTTGAAGTAGAAATTACTCACCAGGAGATAATGTGTCTTGGTGATGGCCCATTCAAGCAAGGGGGAGTTGTCACCCCACCCGGCTTGGCCTGAGATGCAATGTAAGGCTTAATTGTTTAGCCTTGCATAAGTACTAAGATGTTGAATGGGGAACCATGAGAAGAAAGAACAAACAATCCAAAGCACTTAAAGGTAAAAAAAAAAAAAAGCCCTTTGCAACATGACAGGGGTTCGCTGTGACTGTAAATAGAAATAAAAGGCTGTTTTCAGTATAACACACAGGAGAGAGAAGCACACTGATCCATTCACTGAGAAAAACCTCTTGTGGAGCAGGGAGTGCTTTCATGAGCCTTTGGATCCTGGTTCCAATAATTGGAATGTATTATTATATACAGATATATAATATATATCTTATATATATTAATATATATAATATATAATTAATATATTAAACTAGCCAGCTCGGCAACAGACTGAACTTGGTGTATGTGTGTGTGTGTGTCGGGGTGTGTGTGTGTGTGTGTTGGGGGGGATGAATCTAATTTATTAGATATGAAAGGCAACCATTGATAAGTTTAGACCCAGGTTTGGAATTTATTATTGTGTTTTGTATTGTAACCACTTGTTTCCACCTCTCTCTTTTTTAGTGAAATCTTTATTCTTTCTTAAATAAACCTACTTTTGTTTTCTTATAAATACTCAGACGTGCCGTGTTTACTCAACTGCGGCCTGGGTCCAGTGGCTCCTCCCCATCAGTAGAAGGGGCTGGTCTCTAGCTTTGGGCGGGCCTAGACCTGCCTGTCCCAATACCACAAACAGTACAAGTGCTGTGTGGTTTACAGGAGCAGCGGTTTAAGGTAAAACTAGAGTACTTTGCACCTCTGGATGCAGAGGATCTGAATTTCTGTGAGTAGCCAGTGTCAGGGGCTGGATATCACAGGGGAATGATTCAAAGGGACTAAGGGTTGGAGTGCACTTATTGTTAACCTGCAAGGTGAAATTAGGGCTAGCATAACCCAGAGGAGAGTGCATGAGTGGCTGAAAGGAGCTGATGCCCAGCTACTACAAGAAAGTGACCCACTCCCTGGAGGCAGGCAGTAACAAAGTGACTTATTTCTGGGTGCCCCAGAAACCTTGCTTGGGCAGAAATCCTTTGTCATTTACTGCATTCCTGACATTTGACTCACTGCGTGGATGATGAGATTCTTCAGAGGACAGAAATAAATAACTGGTCTCTTTTAAGAACAAAGGCTGAAGTGAATATTTAAAAGCTGTACTGTGTTTTGATGTTATTATAGCAATCAAAGTCATAAAATCATAGTAACCAAGCAATGAAAAATGACTTCAAAGGGTAAACTGTCTAAAGAGGATGTGACAACTGCAACCGTTCAGCTGTATTTATGTATGTAATTTATAACATTACATACACACACATATATTTATATCACACACAAAAGTATGTTAATTTAAGATTACATAGGGAAAAATCAGAAAAAGATCAGGAAACACAAAAATTAGTAACCTTGACTAAGACACGCTACATGTACTATATATTTGATAGACTTAAGGGCCTGTGCACTAGCCTCCAAACTTACTGCATAATCAAAATGTCCTCTTCTGCATCCATCACCACTCCTACCCTTCTGTGTTTTCATAATTTATGTCCTGCTCCTACACTCAGATCTCCTAGTACAGACCCATAAGCCCTTGCAGAAGTCCAGTCAAGTCAGTTGGACTCCATATAAATACATGGTTGGAGCTAGTGGGTCCCATGGGATTAGGAGTCTGGAGCATTGGGTTCCATGCCCAGCTCTGCTACTGACCTGGTGTGTGTGACTTTAAGCTAGTCTCTTCATCACACTGTACATCTGTCTCCCTTTCTTTCTCATCAGTTTATATTGTAAATTCTTCAAGAGACCATCTCACACTATGGGCTTGTCTACACTACCACATGGGATTGATCTAAGATATGCAACTTCAGCTACGTGAATAGCATAGCTGAAGTCGATGTATTTAGATCTACTTACCGCGGTGTCTTCACTGCAGTAAGTCAACAGCTGATGCTCTCCTGTCGACTCCGCTTGCACTCCTCATTCTGGTGGAGTATCGGAGGCAACGGGAGAGCGCTCAGCAGTTGATTTATCGCGTCTATACTAGACGCGATAAATCGACCCCCGCTGGATCGATCGCTGCCCGCCGATCTGGTGGGTAGTGTAGACAAGCCCTATGTGTTTGTACTTCGAGAACAATGGGCCCCTGATCTAAGTGATGACTTCCAACTGCAACTCCAATTCCACTACTGACAACATACTTTTTCAGGGTAAGGAATAGATCTTTGTCTGTATCGTAAAAGTACCATGCACATTTGTGGTGCTACATAAATTAATAACAATGGGGCAGATTTTCAAAAGGCAGTTATGTGGCTGACTCCACTGAAAATTGCTCTCTATTAAATTGCATACTCCCATGTACAGAACTCCTTCCCTGGGGACTGCACCTTGACACAGCGGGAAGGCTTGTGAGATCCCCTGACCCTGAGACCTATGCCAGTGGGAGTTTTAACTGCTGGTAGGGGCACCCAACACAGATAGGTAAAAGGATAGGAACCAGATGAGAAGTAGTTCACTAGTCCTGGCTCCAGATTGGGTGATAAGCCAACAACCCATCCTTGTAAAAAAGTTAAGTTATGGTATTACAACTGCCCTCTTGGTGGGCACACCTGGGACTGAACTAAGGACTTCCAGATTGAAAAGCATAAACGTCTACAGCTTGAACTAAAAAAAACAAAAAACTGTTTATCTGAGGGCTGTAAAAAGTCATATCCTGTGTGGTCACAGAGCGGGATTTATAACACACATTCACCAGTGGGTTCCAATAGAAACACAATAAGGTAGCCATCCTGGCAAACTGAATGATTGACAGGGACAGCAGAGCCTTGTTCATGCCCTAAGCAATGTCTGGCAACATGGGAAGGATTCAGATTCAGCTAAAGAAAACTACATGCTCAGAACTGTCCCTATGTAGAGAAATATTTTGATTGCTGATGTGTCACTCCATAGGCATTACTAATTTATTTCCCTATTAATTGATGGCAAAGCATTGACAGCTTTTCACCATTAGTTCAATCATTGCTTTATTAAATTAATAGTAATTAAATGCTTCACTCCTGCCTGTTGAGTGTTAGACCAAGATATCTAGACAGGTCATTAGTTTTAGAGAAGCATGGTTAGGACCTCATATTAAGCAATGAGATGCTTATTGACACACCGCTGATGCTAGAATTAATAATCACACTAACTTGAATCTAATGAATAAATTCATAGTGGAAAATCCAAAACAATTTGCTGTAGTTACCAGAGGAGATGTAACTTAAGAAACAAGTCACAAGATACCCACAGCTTCAACCAGGGGAAATCATCAGAAACACAGATAGTCACTAGGGGCGGGGGGAGATACTTGGAAGAGTAGTGTCAAAAGAGACTCATGCTGATGATAGACACCAAATTAGATATGTGTTTGAGTGTGCTATAGCAGGAGAATAGACAAAGTGATTTTGGGAGGCATACACAGAGGCAATACATCAGAGGGCCAGGCTAGGAGAGAATATTATTTCTCCACTAAGTGCTGATGAGAATACACCTGGGATTCCAGATTGAGTTCTGGGCTCCTCTGAATCAGAGAGATCTTTATAAATTAAATGGAATTTAGAGCCTGATCAGTATTGAAGTTTTCGTGGAGTTCAGTGAGTGCCGGGTCAGACCAGTAGGGTACATCCTCACCGCAGTGTTATCTTGTGATCGTACTTGGGTGTTGTCCCTAGTGCCCTGTCCACACACAAAACCCTCTCACTGAAGTTAAGTGGTGTTTTTAACCCAGGTTAGCTGGTGTGGGTTAGAGCCTGGGTTCCACTTTCAGTAGGGCTGGCAATCTGCCTACTTTGCAGTGAGGACACAGGCTAAATCACTCAAGTGCTGCTAGTCCTCCAGTGCCTTCCCACAATTCTTTCCTTGTGCCCAGAAGGACAGATGAGTTCTCCCACAATTCACTGGGAAAGAATTACAGAGTATCTCAGCTCACTGCAGCACAAGGAACCATGGGATCTGCCTCTACAAGTCCTAGCGACGCACAGAGAATACAGCACTCATGAGGACTCAGTAACTCAGGTACGGCTATGCAACATGGCTGCTCCCACCAGAGGTAGGCTAACCTGGGTGCAGATTGCCTAGACTAACTCTGTCATGAAGACAGATCCTTGCAGAAGAACAATAAAATAGCAGTGTAGGTTAATGGAAAGGGCACTAGACTGAGACTCAGGACACCTCAATTCTATTACACTCTGTCCTTGTTTTATGCCACATTGAGCTTCTCTGTGCTATGGTTTCCCCTCTGTGTAAAATGAGAATGCTATTTGCCCATTTTTCTAAAGCGCTTTCAGCTCTATGGATAGAAGAGCTATATAAGTGCAAAATATTATCTGGGAAGGATTGATTTATGAGAAAGATTAAAAGGACTGGCCATTTTCAAGTATTTGAAGGTTGTAAACAACAACAAGGGAAAAATTATCTAGGTGGGCATAGCAGCTAAGAATAATGGCATGAAATGAAGCAAAGGAAAACAGACTGAGTATGGTGAGGGGGAGGATCCTACTAGTGAGATATTCTAAAGCTGGATTTCTTCAAACTTGTCTCATTTTAAACTAGGCTAGAGAAAACACTTTAAAGTACACTGTAGGACACAACCTTGCATTTTCAGAGGCACCGAGAACTCATAACTGAAACTGACTTCAGTGAGAGCTTTGAAAAGAATCAGGCTACTTTTACTTAGGTGCCTAAATAAAGCCCCTAACATTAAACTTCTACGTTGGAACAATTTGGCTGAGCATACCCTGCTCTTCTTTTGGAAGGCGGAACCCTGGGTGTTCCGCAGCATTTCACAGACACAAGTTACCTATCTACATTCCCTGCTTCAGTTCAGTCAACTCCAACGTTTCCCCAATTTGGAAACAGACGGGAATGCCATTCTCCAACAAATCAGTCCAACACCTGGGTGGGGTGGGAAGTCTTCTTCCAAACGCTGCTGTCACCATGCCTTCGCTAGTCATTTATGTACGAAGCTCAAGTGCTAGCAAGAGGTTTCTCAAAGTGCATAGAGTGTAATTGTTACCTAAGGCTGGAAGATTCTGCTCTGCTTTCTAGGTTATTTAGCTCCAGATAATTTATGAGATCACTGAGGAGGCTGAAAAATTGGTTCTCCTCTGACTTCTTCATGTTCACAACAGACGGGAGAAGGGGGTTGTTATCATGAATGATTTCCATTAGTCAGCTGCATTCAATCATTTTGCAAAAACATGATCCTGGAAGTACTGAAAATAGCTTCAGAGGTGGGGAGAGGGGTTGGGGCTGGCTACTCTGACTTTTTAAAGAAACTCAGTAAAAGCCATTGTTTATCCTATCAGAGCTCTTCCCATGGATCTTACTCACAGGAGGTAGGACCTGGTTTAGAATCAAAGAAGTTAGATATGGCATCTCAAATATAGGCTTTGCAAACAGGGAATCATAAATGGTAAAACAGGGAGGAAGGATAGTCTTGTGGTTAAGACACACGCATGGAATTTGGGCAATCTGGGTTCAATCTTTGGTGGTGTCCTAAACTTCCTATGTGAGGTTTACAAAGAGATCCATTCCCAATTAGAATCATAGAATCATAGAATCATAGAATATCAGGGTTGGAAGGGACCCCAGAAGGTCATCTAGTCCAACCCCCTGCTCGAAGCAGGACCAATTCCCAGTTAAATCATCCCAGCCAGGGCTTTGTCAAGCCTGACCTTAAAAACCTCTAAGGAAGGAGATTCTACCACCTCCCTAGGTAACGCATTCCAGTGTTTCACCACCCTCTTAGTGAAAAAGTTTTTCCTAATATCCAATCTAAACCTCCCCCATTGCAACTTGAGACCATTACTCCTCGTTCTGTCATCTGCTACCATTGAGAACAGTCTAGAGCCATCCTCTTTGGAACCCCCTTTCAGGTAGTTGAAAGCAGCTATCAAATCCCCCCTCATTCTTCTCTTCTGCAGACTAAACAATCCCAGCTCCCTCAGCCTCTCTTCATAAGTCATGTGCTCTAGACCCCTAATCATTTTTGTTGCCCTTCGCTGGACTCTCTCCAATTTATCCACATCCTTCTTGTAGTGTGGGGCCCAAAACTGGACACAGTACTCCAGATGAGGCCTCACCAGTGTCGAATAGAGGGGAACGATCACATCCCTCGATCTGCTCGCTATGCCCCTACTTATACATCCCAAAATGCCATTGGCCTTCTTGGCAACAAGGGCACACTGTTGACTCATATCCAGCTTCTCGTCCACTGTCACCCCTAGGTCCTTTTCCGCAGAACTGCTGCCTAGCCATTCGGTCCCTAGTCTGTAGCGGTGCATTGGATTCTTCCATCCTAAGTGCAGGACCCTGCACTTATCCTTATTGAACCTCATCAGATTTCTTTTGGCCCAATCCTCCAATTTGTCTAGGTCCTTCTGTATTCTATCCCTCCCCTCCAGCGTATCTACCACTCCTCCCAGTTAGTATCATCTGCAAATTTGCTGAGAGTGCAATCCACACCATCCTCCAGATCATTTATGAAGATATTGAACAAAACCGGCCCCAGGACCGACCCCTGGGGCACTCCACTTGACACCGGCTGCCAACTAGACATGGAGCCATTTATCACTACCCGTTGAGCCCGACAATCTAGCCAACTTTCTACCCACCTTATAGTACATTCATAATTAATAATTAATTAATAATCCAGCTTTAGAATTATTATATCTATATATAATAATATCTATTAATAATATATTAATTATATATAATTATATATTATATAATGATAATTATATAGTTATATATAATAATAATACTTAATTATTATTAATTAATAATTAATTAATTGCTGGACAGGAGGATAGGCAGATGGGGAAGCCACAGAATTTAATTATTTAGAATTTGGGGGGTTGGGAAAAAGCTAGACCATCAGGCAGAAAGTTCCCGCAGTGGGAGCCAAAATTTCCAACTCTCCCTAGTGGGAGTGGAGAGTTGGGTGGGGAGAGTTTTAAAAAAAATCTGAAGTTGGAACAAAAGATACAATATCTTTAAAGAAACCTCTGATATTTGTTGCTCTGACTTCTGTTTTCTGATCTTCTGAGTCCCATTCTTTATTGGTCCTTAAATACTAGTAATAAATGTGATTAATAATAAGGACTGGGCCTTGTTGTGAGCTGAGTGAAGTTGCATGTTTACGCATTGCTCTGTGCCTCTGTTTCCCCACACCATAAAGTGAGTGCATAAATAACCACCTTACGGGGCAGTTGTGAAGCTTAATTTAGGCTTGTGAAGCATTCAAGCTCCTCAGACTGCCAGTGCAAATGATGATAATTATCATGCAAGCAATTGCAACAAAAAGTTGGGACGAGAGATTCTCTTTCTATAAACACGTTTGACTTACTAGCACTGGAACTTGCAAACAAGATTAGTATTATCAATAAATCACCATGTTCACAGAGGAGAAACAAGACAGAACGCCCTGTTGCTGCGGCATATATAATGACAATAGGTACCTTAGCAACGGTTCTAACTGTACGGCAACAGATTGTGCCCTAAAGCAGTAAATATCCTGCACACAAGAGGTTATTTAGCACTTTTTAAAAAAAAAATTAAAAGAAAGTCTAGTCATTGTTAATGTTGTTTTCAGGCTAGAAAGAAAAAGAGCATAAGTGGTAAGGGGAAAGAGGAGGAAAGGAGTGGAGGAAAATTATGGACCTTTCAAGATTAAGACAGCTCAATCAGCTGTCAGGGTAGCCAGTCAGAATTGTGCATAATACGTGTTGAGAGAACGGCATGTTTTCTAAATCAGTACTTATGCACATGGCAAAGTCCTTATGACACGTACATTCTCTTGTGAGTTTTGTTCTCAGCTTGTTTAGTTTGCTGACAGCTTTCTCACTCACTCACTCTACCTAAGGACCCAATCCTAGAGAAAGCTCAGAACCCAGTCCTACTCCAGGTGGAGTCAATGAGATCCCCTGAATATGGATGCTGGATGTACTTTCCAGTACTGATCTTTCACTGTATTGCACTGGTATAATTCAATGGAGTAATGCAGTGAGTGGGATAAGGCCTCAGTGTTTGATGCTGTGCAGAATTATTCATACATAATGCCATCAGTACGCTAACAGCCACTAAACTAAGATTTCAGGAGGTGAAAGGATTCATGAATACAAGCTTAAAAGGTAATACTGTCATAATAGGGGCTACTGTCACATTCTGAGACTGGCCAGAATAACTGGCATTTTGGTTTAGCACAGGGATCGGCAACCTTTGGCACGCGGCCCGCCAGGGTAAGCCCTCTGGCAGGCTGGGCCGGTTTGTTTACCTGCTGCTTCCGCAGGTTCGGCCGATCGTGGCTCCCAGTGGCTGCGGTTCACCGCTCCAGGCCAGTGCGGGCTGCGGGAAGTGGCGTGGGCTGAGGGATGTGCTGGCCACCTTCCCGCAGCCCCCTGTGGCCTGGAGTGGTGAACTGCAGGAGGTAGAATCAGTGGGAGCTGCGATCGGCCGAACCTGCGGACGCGGCAGGTAAACAGATGATGGCGCCCGGGTGAACTAAGCTAATTCCCAGGATAGCCAGGAGGAGGCGCCACAGCAGTAATTCGAAATCTGTCGCAGTCCTATTACCCTCTTCCTGGATTGTGTTTAATATTAGACTGCAAGCATTTTGGAGAACTAGATAAATTAAAACCACTAGAAAAAATCATGGAGGATGGGTCCATCAATGGCTATTAGCCAAGATGGGCAGGGATAGTGTCCCGAGCTTCTGTTTGCCAGAAGCTGGGAATGAATAACAGGGAATGGGTCACTTGATGATTACCTGTTTATTCCCTCTGGGGCATCTGGCTTTGGGTACTGTCGGAAGACAGGATACAGGGCTAGATGGACCTTTGGTCTGACCCAGCATGGCCGTTCTTATGTTCTTAAACTTTTATTTTTCTTTTTATTCTTTTATATTTTTAACAGTGTCCAAAAATTCTAATGAAAGATCAAAGCCATTTGGCCTGCAAAACTGAGCTAGAAGTCTTCCCAGCACATGCACTGTCCCAGTCATCTAGCACTTTTGCTTCCAATCTTGTGGAAACCAAGAAATAGTCCTCGTCAAATACCCATCCTGCTCCAACAAGGCTAGACATGCTTTAGATAAGGTTAAGGTGCCCTTTTCTTGGGCCCTATATTTAGGGTTGCCAGGCGTCCGGTTTTTGACCAGAACACCCGGTCAAAAAGGGACCCCCTGGCGGCTCCCGACCGGGCCATTAAAAGTCTGGTCGGCAGTGCAGCGGGGGCCCGGGGCTAAGGCAGGCTCCCTGCCTGCGCTGGTTCCATGCAGTTCCCGGAAG
The DNA here is from genome assembly GCF_965152275.1 of Natator depressus. Lineage (NCBI taxonomy): Eukaryota > Metazoa > Chordata > Testudines > Cheloniidae > Natator > Natator depressus. Next base: position 15,390,588 of record NC_134236.1, on the reverse strand, counting down.
CAGCCACCAGGTCCTGGCAGGCCCTAGATACATGGGTGGCCAGGGAGGCTCCATGCACTGCCCTCCCCCCTTCCCCCCCCTCCGATGGCCAGCTCCGTGGCTCCCATTGGCTGGGAGCCGCGGTAAGCGCCGCTGGGACCCCGCAGCCCCTCCTGCATCCCAACCTGGAGTCCCCTCCTGCACCCAAACTCCCTCCCAGAGTCCGCACCCCCGAGAACCCCAACCCCTGCCCCAGCCCCTCCTGTACCCCAAAGCCCTCATCCCCGGCCCCACCCCAGAGACCACACCCCCAGCTGAAGCTCTCACCTCCTTCTCCACTCCAACCCCCTGCCCAAGCCTGGAGCTCCTTCCTTCACCCCAAACTCCTCATACCTGGCCCCACCCCAGAGTCCATACCACCAGCCAGAGCCCACACCCCCTCCTGCACTCCAACCCCCTCGGCCCCAGCCCAGAGCCCCAGATCCAGGCTCTATTTCTGGATTTTCCACTAAACTGGAGAAAGTTGCTTCTTTTTTCTGTGCCTTGGTTTCTCCATCCTTACAGCAATGCCTTCCTTTGTAAAATGTGTGAAGCTGTGGGACTTTAGAAGTGCGATGTAAAAGCTGGGTATAATTACCAGTGACCTCACTGAATCAGCAGGACCTTCAGCGTTTTGCTGGGCCCACCACCTCCTAACACGGTGGGGCAGGAGGAGAAACTTTTTACTCTATCACAGCACCTGAAAAAAAAATTCACATGTTCTGAGCTCAAAAAACAAAACAAAAAACCTTTTCTGTTTGGTGCAGTAGGAAGGCATTTCATAGAATTATAGAATCATAGAATATCAGGGTTGGAAGGGACCTCAGGAGGTCATCTAGTCCAACCCCCTGCCCAGAGCAGGACCAATCCCAACTAAATCATCCCAGCCAGGGCTTTGTCAAGCCTGACCTTAAAAACTTCAAAGGAAGGAGATTCCACCACCTCCCTACGTAACACATTCCAGCGTTTCACCACCCTCCTAGTGAAAAAGTTTTTCCTGATATCCAACCTAAACCTCCCCCACTGCAACTTGAGACCATTACTCCTTGTCCTGTCATCAGCTACCACTGAGAACAGTCTAGATCCATCCTCTCTGGAACCCCCTTTCAGGTAGTTGAAAGCAGCTATCAAATCCCCCTTCATTCTTCTCTTCCACAGACTAAACAATCCCAGTTCCCTCAGCCTCTCCTCATAAGTCATGTGTTCCAGTCCTCTAATCATTTTTGTTGCCCTCCTCTTACCCACAAGCAATCCCTCTGCCTGCTGTGGGCTGAGGCTCGACTTGCTGTTCCAGCCAGATAGCATAACTGTTCAGAGACAAACTGCCATCAAGAGAGATGGTGTTATGGATCTAGGTATCACTAGCATATTAATAATACCCCTCATGGTGCTGCCATATCAATTCTCTGAGTGGCATCCCACAAAGAATAGCAAAGACAATGCAGCTGACCCCAGTGAGACTAAAACACCCTCAGGGCAGATGAGAAATTACCCAACATCCTCACTTACTATAATATATTAATAGTCTGCTCTCTTCTGACCCTTAGATACTGCTGTTCTTAGTTGATTTCACATTGGAAATGATGACAGGGATAGCAGCAGGAGATGAAGGGGGTGAACGGGGAAGACTGGGTTTGTATATATTGAGAGGGAACTCTAATGCTAATTGTTTTTCAAATAAATGCCCCAAACCAAAAACAAAAGCCCAAAATATTATAAAGAAGAAGAGCACCTGCTTAAGTGGCACTGGCCAGCAGGACTGAAGGCTCAGTGCTGCTCAAGCAGTGAATCAATTTCACATTTTCACACACAGTCAGTCCCTTTGTGGGCAGTTTCCCTCAGGACCCACATTACCGAGTGATATCATTTGGCAATAGATTTTGGGTCACCTGCCTTAAGTCTGAAGAGCACATCTTTCTGTTTCAGCCTTATTCTGCTCTGAGGAACACTGGTGTGAGGACCTAATGCAAAGCCCAGTGAAGTCAGTGGAAAGGCTCCCATTGATTTTAATGGGATTTGGATCAGGCCCTAAGGCCTAGATCCTCAATAGTATCTAGGAACCTATGGGAGTGAGGTGCCTAAATGCCTTCAAGGCTCTGGGGCTAAATACAGAATAGCTCAGTTAAAACCAGTGTCGTTCTGTAGTGTTTACACCACTGTAAATGAGAGCAGAATCTAGCTCTCTCAACATGGTACCTTTTATTTTTTTCCTGAGACGAAAGGTTCTTGGCCCAAATCCTCAAAGGTATTTGGGCAGCTGTCTCCCACTGGGAGCTGGGGACTCAAAAACCTTTGCAGATCTGGGCCCTTCTGTCTAATAAGGCTTTCGACTTATAAAGGCCAACATTTTCTAACCTTGTTTTCTGCCTATGGGTGAATGATTTTTTTTTATTTTGAAAGACTGATCCAAAGAGTCAATGACAAGCATTTTTTTAAAAAACCATGAGTCAGCCCTACTGAAAAGGCCGTTTTAATTCAGTTTTTAAATGTAACAACTTCTGTGTTTTCCATCTTGTGTTGCAATAGCCTTTAGGGTGCACATTGCACATTTTTCTCTGCGACATGCGGGCAAGGATTTTTTTTAACTGAAAGCTGAGATTCTCAGGTAATCACCTGACTCCCAGAGCTGGGGCTTTAGGAAAAACATGAAATATTTTTAGACTTGTGATAAACTTGTGAGAACTGGCAATACTGGTTCACAAATAGACCTGGTCCAAAACCCATTGACTTCAGTGAGTAGTGGATGAGACCCATGATGTGCATCTCAAGGTGATGCATGCTGAAAAACATGGAGCACAGATTCTGACAACCTTAGTCACATTGAATAATACTTTATACCAGAAGCAGTCCCACTGATTCCAATAGAGCTACTCATGGAGTAAAATACTACTCACAGTAAAGAGGGCAGAATCTGATGCATAGTAAGAGGTCCTGGAAAACCCTTGTGTAGGAATCTGTGCAACTGGTAAGGTCAGAAAGTATCAGAGGTGGGCTGCTACTCATTTGGGACCAGATTGTGGCACTCTTAGTACCATACTCTTTGAGTATTCTCTTTAAAGACTCATACCAAAGTTACTGCACATGCTCACTATATGAGGTTTTTTTTAAAAAAAAAAGCTCAATAACTCAGTCACACAAAAATAGCTTTTCATTCAGCGACTACAAGACCTCCACAATGGGGGCTATTTCCACGCCAAGTTGCAACATTCAGCCCACAGCTATCTTAGCTGTAGAACTGTAATTAAACACTGCCAGATTGTTTGTGTGTCAAAAAGTTTGGTTGATATACTCAAAATTAGCTGAAATATTTTTCATCAAGCTCTCTGGAAAATCATTCACCTTTAGACAGAAACCAAGCTTAGACAACGTCAACCCATGTAAGAGCCTTATTGGATAGAAGAACCTCTCTCTCCTGCAGAGGAAGAGGGGAGGAGAATTGATTTGTATGGGACTAGTTATGGAGTGAAATATTGCTCACTGAGCCAGATCCTCAACTGGTGTAACTCCATTCATTTTAATAGATCAACATCAATTTACATCAGCTGAAGATCTAGCCCAGTGTCAGTAGCAGTGGCCTTATCTGGCTGTTGATAAGGTGTACTAAAGATCAGGTCCCAGAAAATAAATATTCACACTCTGATATCGTCACCAACTTCCACTGCAGTGAATTTAAAATTAGACATGTGAATTGTGACCTGTGAAGAGTAATCTTGATTGTTATGTATTCAGTTTTGCCTCCCTAAGTTTAAACTTAAATATTAATGAAGGAAAGGAAAGAGGAAAAAAAAGACAATCCAGAAAACCCCTCGAGCTGCACTGTGGGAGTTCATTTTTTAGCTTATGGCAATAAAAATGATGTAATGTCATTTTCCTTCTAATTTTTATGGACAGATGGATGTATCTGAACTACCTGGAAAATAAGTAAATAATAATAAAATATTTAGCTATATTCATGATTCCTATATAGAACAAACTTTCATCTGAATAGAATACCAAGAAGGGTCAGGTGCTTCCAAACATACTTGCTTAGTTTCAGGTACAATGATCAGCAGTGAAGGAATTCATTCTTGATATTTTGGAGGCAATAACTTAAGTTTCATCGTTAACAACCCTTTAAAAATATATGGGAATAAGCTAAATTTAAAAATCCTCATTTAGATAACTAGGAAGATTAGGTTGTCAGCGCTCAGCTTTATTCTGCTTTATTTACCAAGCATATCAGAATAAATGCAACATATTTTGAGAGCCCAGAGCATTATTGTAACAGTCAGGGTCCAGAGACCCCAGGGGGATAACAGTGGGTCTGAACTCCAAAGTCGAAGCAGTTGAATCAATTGATTATACAGAATATTGTACTATAAAAGTGTATCAACTAAGGTCTTTTATGAAAGCCAGTGATACACTGTGGATTAATATCATTGTGAAATGTATGTTTTAACATTATGTGAGCAACTGTGGATATTTACTTATATTAAGCTTTAAAGTCTGTGACCAAACAATGGAAGATACAGGTTTTCTCCCAGACAGGAGGGAAGGTAGCTGGCACCCTGTCTGTAATGTAAATTAAGCATTGTGTGGAACCATACCAACGAAAGCCCTATTTACATAAGAATCAACAGGGGGATGAGAAGTCAACAGGGAGAGACAAAAAGTAGGGGAGAAGAGTTTTTTTTGCGGATACATTTCAACAGAATACACCTCAAAGGTTTACTTGACTACAAGAATTAGGGGAGAGAACCCCCTAGTTATCCATGAGGGACAAAAGAGGCCAGTGCTCTTCGAATCTATGAAAGGTGGATCCTTCAGCCACATGGGTTGAAGATGCTGACAAATGAGTATAGGTGAGAAATTTTTTGAGACCAGGATTGTAAACTGTTAGATACTAGATAGCATAATTTTACTTGTGTTTTGTTTGTAGCCATATCTGTCTCCTTTTCTCTTCCTTTGGGATAACTTAAATCTTTGTTCTTTATTAATAAACGTATGCTTCGTTCTACTATAAGCTATCTCAGTGCTGTGTAAGTTAACGAGTTAACGAGTACAACTCAGTGAGCCAACAGGGTGGTGTGTGTGTATTGTCTCTTTGGAGACAGCAGACTTAATTTCTGTGAGTATCCAGTGAGAGGGACTGCACACTACAAAGAGCTGTCTCTGGGGAACTCGGGTTCACTGAATGTTACCCTCAAGGCAATATTTAAACAGGTGGAGTCTCATGGAGTTTGCTGGTAAGGCAGGCAGACCAACTGGTGTGGCAGGGAGCGATCTCACAGTTTAAGCTCCAACAAAGCTCTACCTTGCTAAAGCAGAGAAGTAACCCAGTAGCTCACTGTTCTGGGCTCCTAGAGGAGAGAATCAAAATCATACATGCTATAACAGGGATCAGCAACCTTTGGCACGCGGCCCATCAGGGAAATCCGCTGGTGGGCCATGACGGTTTGTTTACCTGCAGCCACTGCAGGTTCGGTCGATCACAGCTCCCTCGTTCTAGGCCAATGGAGGCTGCGGGAAGTGGTGCGGGCCGAGGGATGTGCCTGGAATGGCAAACTGCAGCCAGTGGGAGCTGCGATTGGCCGAACCTGCAGACGCTGCAGGTAAACAAACCATCCCAGCCCGTCAGCAGATTTCCCTGATGGGCCACATGCCAAAGGTTGCCGATCCCTATGCTATAAAATAATCTTTTGGTACTATCAGAGGTCTAGATCCTCAGCTGGTGTAAACTGGCATAGCTCCTTCAATGGAGGTGTGCTGATTTAGACCAGCTAAAGTTCTGGCCCAATATGTCTTGATGTTCAATTTAGCAAATGGCCATACCATCCTCTTCTGCTGCAAATGTAAATTAATAGGAATTTTTCATGAGGACTGAGGACAACTCCGCAGCTGTCAATTCTCTTGCGTTGAGACATACATCTCGCGCTAATAAGCTTACCATAGATCACCCCAACTCCAACAAAGGCTCTCGCAAGTGAGCAGTCCTTCAAACCCCACCGCAGGTTTTTTCTGTGGTCACCAGTTCATAACCGCCCTGGGTCGGAACTAGTACCCGCGTGAATCTCCAAGTCACACTTTTGTTCAGTGTGGGCCTCTTATCTTGTCCCTATGTGATAGGTGATCAGCAGTCAATGGGTTAACAGTGAAGACTCAAAAGGTTGGGTCTGGAGGTGAGAAGTTACCCTCTCCTCCTCCCCAGTATTTCCTAGGAAGCCCACTTAACTTTGTTTGTCTAGCACATTGTTTTAGAGAGTTCTTTGAAGCTCAGAACACTTACCAGTGTTTACATTAGCCATGTTGCCTCCTTAAAGAAATTACATACAATCCCACGCAAATATTTTGCATTTTAATGAAATGAACTCCTAAAGTACTTAAACTTAATTCACTAAGGTTTGTGCTGGATGTTGTAGGAAATGGCCATATCTGTCACAGTCTGTAGTTGTAGTTGTTTTCCCTTAATAAATTTAGCTTGGTATGGCAAGGCCTGTCTTACAACAATAGTTGGTCAAAAAATGACAAATAGATTTCACATGCAATTTAGAAATCTTGGCTTTTTTCCATTTTGTAGAGTTCAGATGGACCCATTTTCTGGTTTTCATGACCTTCTTGTGCTCTTTTTTCTTTCATTTTTTAAATATTTTTTTTCAAAAATTTTTGTTTACCAAAACCTCAATTGTTAGTCATGCAGTTTTCAGTAAATGGAAAAATTCTGAAAACAATGTGGATAAAATTTATGGTTAGAAAAAGATACTGTGGCAAGTTTAATGAAAAATGGAAGCCTTTTCTAGTGTTTGCAATCTTTTGTGAACAAAAATTCATTTTGGAGCAGAGGCCATTTTTTGATTGAAAAGTTTTTCATGTGAAAAATGTGACCAGCTACTCAACTAATAATCGGACAACTAATAATAAAGAATTATTAGTAGTAGGACAACTTGTTATACTGAAGTTAAGCATGTTTGTAAGTGTTTGCAGGATCAGGGCCTAAGCTTGTCCCTTCCTTGCTCCATACAAATTGAATCAAGCTCTAATGACCATTCCCCAACTTCCCTTGATGAGTCTACATTTTGCAGACTAAAAAGAAAACGGTTTTAGAATAAATTTTGTTTTGACTGAACTTTCATTTGATAGTCTGCTCAATGTGCATATTTATCATCTTTATTGTGTGCTTCAGGTGAAGTCTCCTCTTTTGTTATTTATTTGGTTACTAGATAATTATTTTAGTTTGTTTTAATGTAGTATTTAAACAAACTGACTATTAAATCATTAAAAGGCCAATGTATTCTAAAATGTTATGAAAACAAAACAATTAAAATAATTACCTTGAAAAAATTGATCTATAAAAGGCAAAACGGGAAAATAATTGGTTGTACTTTGTGGAAGGATAGATGTTCCATATGCTGAGGCATCAGTAGGATTAAACACTTAATTGTGGTGATTCTTGCTAATACACACAAGGTTAAATTCAGGGCCAGGAAGGAAATTTCCTCCTCAGTATGTTGGCAGGGAGTATTTTCACCTTCCTCTAGACTAAAAAGAGCAGGGATTATCCATGAGGGTAAAGATGGTCAAATCTCCCACAAGCGAGTATGTGTTACAGTTTCCACACCACACCCTCTGCCAGCTGCAAGAGGAAAAACAGCTGTTAGGGCACCAGGCAGTTCTGTAAGACATAGCAAATGCTGCTCAGCTGTTCAGAGAGAGAAGGAGGAAGAGACATATTATGTGGCATTAGTAGGATCATTGACAGCAGATCAAGGGACGTGATCATTCCCCTCTATTCGGCACTGGTGAGGCCACATCTGGAGCATTGCTTCCAGTTTTGGGCCCCACACTACAGAAAGGATGTGGACAAATTGGAGAGAGTCCAGAGGAGGCCAACAGAAATGATCAGGGGGCTGGGGCACATGACTTATGAGGAGAGGCTGAGGGAACTGGGCTTGTTTAGTCTGCAGAAGAGAAGAGTGAGGGGGGATTTGATAGCAGCCTTCAACTACCTGAAGGGGGATTCCAAAGAGGATGGAGCTCGGCTGTTCTCAGTGGTGGCAGATGACAGAACAAGGAGTAATGGTCTCAAATTGCAGTGGGGGAGGTCTAGGTTGGATATTAGGAAACATTAGGAGGGTGGTGAAGCACTGGAATGGGTTACCTCGGGAGGTGGTGGAATCTCCATCCTTAGAGGTTTTTAAGGCCCAGCTTGACGAAGCCCTGGCTAGGATGATTTAGTTGGGAGTTGGTCCTGCTTTGAGCAGGGGGTGGGACGAGATGGCCTCCTGAGGTCCCTTCCAACCCTGATCGTCTATGATTCTAATGGACTTTTATTCAAAGGAATTGCTGCCTATTTTTTCCAGCTGACCCGCTGTAGCTGATGCCCTTCTCGCAAAGAGATGTAGCTATATGGATTCCAGACTCACCTGGGACCGCAATCAGCAACCCTTACCTCACCCTGCAGAGAATCCTATTGATTTCAGTGGCTCTATTCTCCAAGTAGGGTATGCCTCACAGTAATTAACACACTGCCCCAAATCTGCTCCAAAATCACAGGGCTAGATTGTGCTTTTTCTCTTGAGTAGGGAGTAAGGCCACTCCCAACCCATTGATTGGACTGCCAGGACCTAGGGTCCAGGCCTGATGCTGAGCACAAACTTTGCCCTCCAGATACTCCCCCTTGTGGGGAGTGAGCACAGCAGCTGGCCAGATACAAGAAGTGAAGTAAATTGCTCCCTTTCAAGGGCTGCTGTAACTTACTTCCTCCTACCGCAGGGGAAGAGGGGAGGAATCATAGCTCTGAGTCACAGTTCCTTCCCAGACCCACTCTAAGGGCAGAGTAATTACATGCAACCCTTTACTCGGGACTGAGCCTAAGGGCTCTATCCAGCCCATACACATTAGAGATAGGTTTTTTCTATTAGGTCCATTTAGTCAATTCCCCAGCCATTGCAGACGTCTTCCCTCCAGTACATTTCCTTATGCTATGTCCGGTCTCACGAGCCTTGGGCATGAAGCTGTCATGTAGCTGGTAGACTCACCGCACCATAGGTTCACACGTTTCAGGGCCTTTTGATGCCGGGTTTCAGCGATCTCTCAGATGTAGTATGGATGATGTTTATATGACTTGCACAGGTCCTGTGACAACAGGTAGTGGAAATTTTCTCAGCATCCGGTTTGGTTGAGATTACAGAATGTGCGATAGATAGGAATTAAAATCACAGCTGTGAATGTGTCTTGGTGCATTTTTTTTTAAATATTGGTCCCCCTTACTATTGTGGGGAATTTAGGGACAGCCCTCAGCAAGGGATGTTGGGTAGACTGTGTTAGGCCAGGAATAGCGGCAAGAGGCAAATATTCCTCAAGGACACCCCTCTGAATCATAATTCCTTCTCTGTTTGCTCCTAGGAGGCACTCAGCTCGCTGGCCAGCAAGTAAGTAGTGGTGATGGTGATGGTTGGGAGGGCAGGGGGGAGAGGGGGAGGGCAGAAATAAACTCCACACATTCCCCGCTCTTTCCCTGCCAATTTCATCTAGGAGAGTATAAGCAGGCAAGTAGCTGTGCTTACTCCCACATGCCTGGACCCAGGGTCTGAGCAGCCCATGTAAGAGGACATGGGGAAGCTAAGAATCATACTCCCTTGTATGTAGTTATAGCCAATAATCAGTCTGCCCCATGTAAATCAAGATAAACGAATAAAAAAGGACAAATATACAATATGCCTGTTAAAAACAAATGAATAGTATTGAATAGAAAAAGGAAAAAAGAATAGCTTGTAATTGCACAAGAAGGTGGACAATTCGGAAGAGTTCATGATTCCTACAAATGTTGATGTCATCTAGATATTTGAGAAATGGAATCAAAATATCACTTCCAACACTGGTAACTTTCTTCACGGACAAGAGAGCCCATGACTTACCCCATGACTAGCCATTTTAACAGCACATAGAACTTTTGGGGGGGAGGAACAAAAATTGCCTCTTTTGGAAAAAAATAATGAAAAAATTAATATTCTGTCAAAGTTTCCTTGGTTTATGGGTGCAGATATATGTAAACAAAACAAAAAAATTCAATTTTTGGTTCTTTTCAGATCCAAAAACTGAATTGGGGGAAGTGGGGTGGGGTGGGGTGGGGAGGGGGGTTGAGTTTTTCAGTGAAAACAAGATTTTTTTTTCCAGAAAAAAATTGAAAATGTTTCCTGTGGCTTGTTTTTTTGTGTTTGAAAATATTTATTTTCCATCCAGCTTTAATGTCAAGCGTGTGCTGCCTATTTCATTCCATGAACAACTATGGGTTTTGCACTCTGCCACAGACTTCCTGTGTGACCTTGGTAAAGTCATTTAGTCTCTCTGTCGCAGTTTCCCCCAACTGTAAAATGGGGAGCATAGCACTGCTCTGCCTCCCAGGGGTACTGTGAGAATAGTGACATTAAAGGTTCTGAGGCACTCAGATGGCATAGGGACTGTACAAGTACCTGAGATAGATTGCATTGGGGAGTTGAATTCTGGAAGCTCTGGTAAATGACTCCCTGGGTGCTTTTTCTTCTCACTTCTCAGTCCCCTTCTGCTGGTAGTTTCTAACCCTAAGAGCTATATCCACTCCCAAACTCTGGTTTGTACAGGTTTCAAACCCCGCAAAGCAAACAAATTAGAGGTGGTTAAAGGAAAAAGGTTTCTGAAACCTCAGACTCTCCTTTCTCGAAGTAATTCCTTCCTTGACTTGCTTCACCCCCTGGTGATGGCAAATGCAATTTGCACCTAAAGTTTTACCTTTTTACACTGCTGCCCTCCCCAGTGGGAGCTTGAGAAAGGCTAGAGCTTTACATCCGCTCTACTACTGGAAACTGTCCTGCTTTGCGCATCTCAGCCTAGCAGCGACTGGAGGCACCATTGTGACTGCCCCACTTGCAAATTTTATGTATGCCAGCAGGTCTGCTCCTAGGCACTCTCTGGTGTCATGCTGTTGAGGGAAGGCGCTGGGTTCACCTCCATGCGGGACAAGTCACTGGGGCCAAATCTCAAACTCCATGGATCAGGGGAGGCCAGGGCCAGCTGAGCAGATGACCCACACATCCACCCCAACTCAGTGTCTGGAGGCCCCCAATCTCTGTCAGGGATCCTGCAGCCAGTATGTACTCTGGGGAACCCTTTTTAGGGGGCCTTCTCACCATGGAAAAGAGGCTGCAGAAGAGTAATAAAACTCTGGACAATATAATCTTTCCACCCTGAGCTCTGATGATCTAATAGAGAGAAAGTTCTAATCCTCCAGGCCAGTCCTTCCTAGCCCAAAGAATCTATGGTCTTAAAGCCTCTCCACGAGACCTAGGGGTGGCAGAAATGCTGTTGCCGAGGTGGCAGAGCACCTCCATCTCTTCTGTACAAGAGGGGGATAGGTGCATTCATCTAGGACTAGACCAGCACCTAAGGACTAACCCTAACCCATGTAAGTTGATGTTTAGGTGTTTCTCTGTCTCTCATCACTGTAGTATCTGAATGCACAACAAACATAAACTACTCTGTGTGTGTATAACATTCACAGCACCCCAATGAGGAAGGGTTACCCTAGTTTCACACACAGTATAAGGAACAGAAAAATGAAGTGAATTGCCCAAGTTCACAAAGGAATTCTGGTCCTTTGTACTGAAAATACAGTGGAGTAGAATAGAGTCAGAGGCTCAGCTTTCTAGCAAGGGAACCTCAGCCTGGTTTGAGGCCTTGAAATGCAACCATAATACTGATAATGAATAGAATAGGGTTTGCTTCGTGGAGCCATTGGCACAAGACCCTAAGAAGACAAGATACTGGTGGCTATGCATGGATATTGTAGATCCAGGACCTGATTCTCATGTACACTGTAACCAGATTGCCCCTTGTGGCCAGGGCTGGCTCTGTGACAGGTCTGCCTTGTTATCCCCTTCTCAAGGCTTCTCCAAACCCCCACAGCCTGGTTTGGCTGCTCCAATGACTTGGCCCTTCAAGTAAGCCATTTAACAAAAGTCCACCCATTCTGGTATTTGGCCGTCCCAAAAAGCCAAGCAAAAACCCCAGAGTCATCATCCCATTATTGAACTGGGCCCAGCCCATCTTTCCTGACAGGTTGTCCCCTCCTTAAAGTTCTTTTTAGAGTTCATAAATTCATAGATCCCAAAGCCAAGAAGGGACCCTTTTGAACATCTTGTCTGATTTCCTGTATAACCCAGGCCACAGAACTGCCCAAAATACATCTTAGAGCATCTTTTAGAAAAACATCCAACCTTGATTTTAAAATTGCCAGTGATGGAGAATCCACCATGGCCCCTGGTACGTTGTTCCAATGGCTAATTACTCTCAGTGTTAAAAATGTACACCTTATTTTCAGTTTGAATTTGTCTAGCTTCAAGCCATTGGATCATGTTAGACCTTTACTCTGCTGAATTGAAGGGCTTATTGTTAAATATTTATTCCCTGTGTAGGTACTTAGAGACTATAATCATGTCATACCCGTCCAACCTTTTTTTGTTACGGTAAAGAGATTGAGCTTCTTGTGTCTATCGCTATAATGCCTGTTTCCTAATCCTTTAATTCGTCTCCGGGCTCTTCCCTGAACCTTCTCCAGTGTATCAACATTCTTCTTGAATCTTGAGCAGTTCAGGTTCTTCTTCGCAGTCCTCACCTATCTAAGTATCTTTCTTCCAAAGTCTTCTGCTCCTCACAGAGGAGTCTCACAGTTCCCCTCCTTGGGGCTGTGCTTGTTACCATCACCTGCAGCTTTAAATCAGCTTCCTGAAACTAACCAGTCCTTCTCACTCTTATTCCTCCCTGGATTGAAAGAGGCCAGCTGACAGGCCTCCTTCCCTATGGGCATCCCATCGTTGCACGTACTTTTCCTCTTATGTGGAAAGAAACAGGTTATAACTGATCTTTCCCAGGCCTCATCTTGGTTGGTTGGGAAAGAGGGGAGCCTGCCTCACCCTTTACCATAAAGCTTCTGGTCCCAGGCCCTTAAAGAAACAATCATCTAGAAACACCCAGACACTAATCATCTTGGGGGTCCTCTCTCCCACATGTCCAAAACTCCTGGAATGGGGTGTGACTGGCCCCAGTGCTTGCTTACTGTTAAGACAGACAGACCGCCCTGTTACATACACAAAGGCCAATTTATATCACTCTAGCAATGGAAAAGGGCCTTAAACTGTAAGCCACATTATGCTTACATCCACTGTAAGGCCCATTTACATGCCTGTGTGGTGTAAAGTGGCCTTTGTATAAATGAGAAAAAGAAATTACACTTTTTGTATTAATAATAATAATTTTTCATATCCCCTCATGGCCCAACTGAGATCAGAGTCCTATTGTGCTAGGCACTGTACGTACACTTAGTAAGAAACACTCCCTGCCTCAAAAAGCTTACAGTTTTTAAATACATAGGACAGACAAAATGAAGAAGGCAAACTGAGGCACCCAGTGCCACATAGCAGGTCAATAGCCAAAGCAAGGAATAGAACCCAGGTCTCCTGAGTCCCTGTCCAATGCCAATACTGCCTTTCCTTTTGTAAGAGCAAAGGTTTGATCTGTGGCCAAAACTTGTCTTTGGCCAAAACTTCCCTTCCCCATGATGTTAGGTGTCACCCTCTGCTCCTAGGAGTGACTGCATTTTAGTGATGAAGCAGTAGGGAAACCTTTTGGGAAAATACGATGGATACTGTAAACCCATAAAATCATCCTCTACTGCTGTGTAATACTATATTGGGCTGGGAAGGATTATTATAAGATAATAAGCAAAGGCATTTTGTAGTGTTCGCCATAGCATCCTTGCAGAGCTAAGTACAACCATACTCACGGTGGCCCTCTCTCCCTGTGCCATATTGCTTAATCACATTACTCAGTGCTTTCATTTGCTCTAATTCTCCTTCAGCTGGAAGGTTTTTTCACTCCAAGTGGAACATTTGCAATCTGCCTTTTTACCATGCATGCAAAAAGTAGTGTGTTTTTAACTTCTGAAAACTCATTCAAGGAGACAGCATCCTTTTTGTACATGGTGTTCATTCAGAGCGCTGTGCATCCTGCATGCTTGGTTGATAGCAGTTTAATGCTGTCATGCTCCTCCAGGGGTTTGTCCCATGTGGTTATAATTAACTTTTAATGTCTGCCTTCGGGGCAAAACACTTAAGGGGTTAACCAGTTTTCTCCAAAAGAATGAATTGTTAAATGCTAACATACGTTTATCAATGCATGCCACAATTTGGATGAAAATAGCTGGATTTTTCTTCTGATAACATTTGTATTGTATTTGTTTAATTAAAAGTCACTTCTAACCTTAACAGAGACAATGTAAATTGTCTCTCAGAGTTGCTAATATATATGTATCAGCCACATCCTTAGTACAAATTCATTTAACTGCAAGGTTCACGTGCAACTTCATTGGACCAGATCTATTTGAAGTTTAACTGTTGCACGCACTTTTCAGTAGTTTTTTCTTGCATAAGTACAGGCTGCAGCATGCAACACTATAAGGCATTTTAATACAGTGCATTTGTGTGGACGTGTAATTAAGAGAGGGAAATAAAATGATGGGAGAGTAATGGTGAATGACATTATTCTATAAAAGCATAATCAAATTATTAGATTGTGTATTGTGAATATTTATATTCATAAAAGACACAGGGTCTCATCCAATGCCTATTGACATCAATAGAAAAAAATCCTATTGATTTCATTTGGTGTTGATCAAGCCCACAAACAGAATATGAGAGAATCATAGGGAAGGTCAGAGATATTCAAAGTGACACGGACTTGTCCTGTTTTACTATCATATGTAAAAGTGTGCACATTTGTTTGGCATAGCACCTCAAAGTAAAGAAATGCATTTTTGGACCAGATCCTCAGCTGGTGTAAATTGCTGTTGTTTCTTTGAAATCAGTGGATCCACTGTAATTTATACCAGTTAATGATCTGGCCCTTTGGGAATTAATTAGGGGGTTTCCTCTAAATTAAAGTCCTTAAGCTTCAGAAATGGACCTGGATGATATCCCTTTATCCCAACACCACTGAACTACAGAGATTGTTTGAAATCCAATCTCTGATTTGGAGCTGAATTTCATACATGAACTGTATCATTATAATAGGTGCAACCAAAATCCAGAATATGAACACTCCTCAAGCCATGGGATGTTTGAAAATCTAGGTCCCGATGACAATTGTGTAATTTAAGCCTGTCTCTATTAAAAATGCTTTCTGGAGAGTTGCAATATCCTGCAGCATTATTAAAAATTAACAAAGAAAGGAAGAATAAACACACGCATTTTGTTGGAACTCATTGCTGTAAGATGTTGTGAAGGCCAACAGTATAAGTGAGTTCAAAAAAGAGTTGGATAAGTTCATAGTGGATAGTTCCATCAATGGCTATTAGCCAAGATGGTCAGGGATGGAACCCCATGGTTCAAGTGTCACTAAAACTCCAACTTCCTGAAACTCAAACTGTACAAGGGATGGATCACTCAAAAATTCCCAGGTCTGTTCATTCCCTCAGAAGCATTTGGCAACGGCAACTGTCAGAGACAGGATACTAACATAGAGGGACCATTGGTCTGACCCAATATGGCCATTCTTAGAGTCTTATGTTCTCGGGTCTGGCTGAACAACAAAAATGGATAATAATTTATTGTAATTAAAATTGTCTCACAACTAGTGAGGATGACACATTCCTTGTTCTTTGAGGCAGGTTTAGGAGGAAGACAATGAAGAATATATCTGCATAATACAGCGTAACAGCAATTCCACTAAGAGTGAGAAATACCATACGGTGAAGTCTGTGTTACCTGAACTTACTGAAGCTGATGAAATCCATTTTTCTTATGGAATTTAAAATTAATTCAATTGCTTTAAATGACATAGTGATACTAAAAGAAGCTCATATAAAGCTCTATAAAGCCAGTTCCACATAAACTTCTCCTAGAATCCTCTGTGTATAACTGAACAGGCTAGCCTAACTTGCTTTGACTATCCTGCATTCATTTTATCATTTTTATTGCTTTCCTCTGGACTCTCTCCAATTTATCAACATCTCAGAACTGAACACAGTACCTCAGCTGAGGCCTCACCTGTGCTGAGCAGAATGGGACAATTACCTCTCATGTCTTACATATGAAACTCCTGTTAATATCATCCTTTTTTGCAGCAGAATCATAGTGTTGACTCAGATTCGTATTTGTGATCCACTATAACCCGCAGATCCTCTGCAGCAGTATTTCTACCTTCCCCATTTTGTAGCTGTGCGTTTTGATTTTTCCTTCCTAAGTGAAGTACTTTGAACTTGTCTATATTCAATTTCATCGCGTTGATTTCAGATCAGTTCTCCAATTTGTCAAAATTGTTTCGAATTCTAATCCTCCAAAATGCTTGCAGCCTCTTGCAAATTTTATAAGCATACTCTCCATTCCATTATCCAAATCATTAACGAAAATATTGAATAGTATCCAACTCAGGATTGACCCTTGCAGATCCTCTCTAGATATGCCCTTCCTGTTTGACAGTGAACCATTGATAACTACTCTTTCAATATGGTCTTTCAAACACTTGTGCACCCACCTTATAATAAATTCATCTAGACCACATTTCCCTAGTTTAATATGAGAATATCATGTGGGACTGTGTCAAAAGCCTTACTGAAATCCAGGTATGTCATGTCTACTATTTCCCCCCATCCACTAGGCCAGTAACCCTGTCCAAGAAAGGAATTAGGTTGGTTGGGTTTGATTTGTTCTTGACAAATCCATGTCGGGTATTCCTTATAACCCTCTTATCCTCTAAGTGCTTACAAATTGATTGTTTAATAGTTTGTTCCAGTAGCTTTCCAGATGTCAAAGTTAGGCTGCCTCTTCTATAAATCCTTTTGGTTCCATTTTTTAAAGATATGTACAGTACTGGGTTCACCCTTCTCCAATCCTGTGGGACCTGACCCATCCTCCATGAATTCTCTAAGATAATGCGAATGGTGCCACAATACCTAAAGCTAATTCCTTAAGTACCCTAGGATGAATTTCATCAGCCCCTGCCGAATTGAATACTTCTAACTTATTTAAATATGCTTGAAACTGTTCTTCCTTGTTTTGACTTGTGTTCCTTCTCCCTTATTGCTAATATTAATTGTGTTGAGTATCTTGTCACCATTAACTTTTTTAGTGAAGACTGAACCAAATAGGCATTAAACACCTCAGCCTTCTTGCTGTCATCAGCTATTAGCTCTCCTTCCTTCCGATGAACAGGACCTACACTTTCTTTCATCTTCCTTTTGCTCTTAATGTATATAAAGAACCTTCTCATATTGCCTTTTATGTCTCTTGCTAGATGTAACTCTTTTTGTGCCTTAGCCTTTCTGATTTCGTCCCCACATGTTTGTGCCATTCTTTTGTACTCCTCCTTATCAATTTGTCCATGTTTCCACTTTTTGTAAGATTCTTTTTTGTTTATTTTCATGTCATCCAAAAGCTCCTGATGGAGCCATATTAGCTTTTTACTACTCTCCCTATCTTTCTGTCACATTTGGATAATTTGCAATTGTGCCTTTAATATTGTATCGTTGAGAAACTGCCAGTTTTCCTGAACTCCTTTTTGCCATGGGACCTTACTTACTAGTTTTCTGAGTTCATTAAAGGTTGCTTTTTTTTAAGTCCCTTGTCCTTATTCTGCTGCTCTCATTCCTTCATTTCCTTAGAATTATGAAATCTGTCATTTCATGATCACCACTATCACCCAAATTGCCTTTCATCTTCAGATTCACTACCAATTCCTCCCTGGTGGTCAGAATCAAACCTAAAATGGCTGTCCTCCTGGTTAATTAATTCACTTCCTGGGGAAAAAAATGCCCCCCATACCTTCTGAGAACTTATTGGAAATTTTGTTTTATTGCTATATTATTTTTCTAACAGACATCTGGGTTGTTAAACTCCCCCATTACTATGGGGTCATGTGTTTAGGATATTTCTTGTATTTGTTCTAAAAATGTCTTGTCCACTGTCTCTTCCTGACTTGGTGGTGTATAGTAGACCTCTATCATCACATCACCCCTATTTTTCACCTCTTTTATCTTTACCCAGAGACTTTCAAATGGTCTGCATCTAGCCTCCTACTGAACCTCAAAACAAGGGTTTATGCTGATGTATAATTCAACACTTCCATTCTTTTTGTCCTGCCTATCCTTCCTGAACAAGCTATATCCCTCTATACCAATATTCCAGTCATGAGACTTATCCCACCAAATCTCTGTGATGCCAATTAAATTACATTTCAGCTTATGCACTAATATTTCCAGCTGATCCTGTTTATTCCCCATACTCCGCGCATTTGTGCCTAGAAATCTAAGACACTGGGCAGATTCTCCCACTGATTCCCCTCTTCTTATGTCTATGATCCTATTGTAATTTTCCATGACCTCCTCCCCCTCAACATCTAGCCCTCTGTTAAGGTTAGGTCACTTTTTTTTTGTTTACCTGTGGGCCTTTGTCACCTATCCCCTTTGAAACTAGTTTGCATAAAAAAATTATATGTAAATAGGATTATATTGACTATTGCAGGTGTTTATTTATAATACATTTAATTTAGATACATTATATAATTGGTTCAAGTATGTATTTAACAATACTACTTAGTACTTTTCATCCATAGATCTCAAAGTGCTTTACAAAGGTGAGCAAACATTATTATCCTAGTTTTACAGATGGGAAATAATTTATGGGGTTCAGAGGGTAAATTTTGTGCATCATCTCTCCATTTTATTGAAAAGAGGTTAAGTAACATCTTAACTTTAATGATAGCATTACCTCAATTATTGATTCTTTATTGTTGACATGATGTGGCCTCCTTAATGGGCAGGTGCTTTCAGAATTATGCAAAGTCATTATGCTAAGTACCTAAATACTTGAGAAGTGTACATGGGCCAAAGCCTGAGTTCTTTAATCAAGCATTGCTGCCATTGGAAAGGTGAGAAAAGGAAGAAATTAGGAGCACAAATTAATAAATAGCTCATAGAGAATTTTACAAAGCCCTAAATCCAGTTATTCTCTCTGCCTTCTAAAATGTTCTTCTCTCGAACCTCCTATGAGCTGGACTGTGCAGCCCTTAGTCTTGCTGTAGAGCACCTAATTCTCTGCCATGTAGTCCAAGTTTGAATCTTGCCCTAAATGTCTTTAAGGTTTATATATCTAAATATAGACAGATGGGCAATGTATCTTAGAACTGCACTGACATTACAGCAATGTAATACTGGACCCATGGGGGCCTTGAAATGCTTGGGTGAAGGTAGGGGTTCCAGGTGTCCGGTTTTTGACCAGAACGCCCAGTTGAAAAGGGACCCTGGCGGATCTGGTCAGCACTTCTGACTGGGCTGTAAAAAGTCCGGTTGGCGCGGGGCTGGCAGGCTCCTTACCTGGCTCTGCGTGGCTCCCCGGAAGCAGCGACATGTCACTCGTGTCCTAGGCGGAGGGACAGCCACGGGGCCTGTCATTGGAGACATCTTCCCACAAAATATCCCCCCAAACCCTATATCCCCTTTCCTGGGGAAGGCTTGATAATAATATCCTCACCAATTGGTACAAGTGAACACAGACCCAAAACCCTTGGATCTTAAGAACAATGAAAAATCAATCAGGTTCTTAAAAGAAGAATTTTATTTAAAGAAAAGGTAAAAGAATCACCTCTGTAAAATCAGGATGGTAAATACTTTACAGGGTAATCAGATTCAAAATATAGAAAATCCCTCTAGGCAAAACCTTAAGTTACAAAAAGACACAAAAACAGGAATACACATTCCCTCCAGCACAGCAAATTTTACAAGCCATTAAACAAAAGAAAATCTAATGCATTTTCTAGCTAGATTACTTACTAACTTTACAGGAGTTGGAAGGCTTGTATCCCTGATCTGTTCCTGGCAAAGGTATCACATAGACAAACAAAACCCTTTGTCTCCCCCTCCAGATTTGAAAGAATCTTGTCCCCTCATTGGCCATTTTGGGTCAGGTGCCAGCAGGGTTACCTTAGCTTCTTAACCCTTTACAGGTGAAAGGATTTTGCCTCTGGCCAGGAGGGATTTTATAGCACTGTATACAGAAAGGTTGTTACCCTTCCCTTTATATTTATGACAGGGCCTCTGTGTGCTCCCCCTGCCCTGCCCTGAGCACCAGCTCTGCAGCTCCCATTGGCTGGGAACTGTGGCCAATATGAGCTGCAGAGCCAGCACCTGCGGCCAGAGTCAGTACACAGAGCCCCATGGCCGCGCCTCTGCCTAGGAGCCAAGGGACATGTCGCTTCTGGGGAGCCACCCGAAGTGAGCACCACCCAGAGCCCACACCCCTCACCCCCTCCTGTGCCCCAACCCCCAGCCCCCTCCTGCACCCCAAGCTCCTCATCTCCGGCCCCACCCCAGAGCCCGCACCCCCAACCGGAGCCCCCAACCCAACTCCTGCATCCCAACCCCCTGCCCCACTTCGGTAAAAATGAGTGAGTGAGGGTGGGGGAGAGTGAGTGACAAAAGGAGGAGAGATGGAGTGAGCGGGGGTGGGTGCTCACAGAAGGGACGAGGCATGGGGGCAGGATAAGGGTGTTCAGTTTTGTGTGATTAGAAAGTTGGCAACCCTAGGTGAAGCATAAGGAGGGAATGTCCAGATCCAAAGACAGCTTTGCACACATGCTATTTATTTGTTCTTTTGGGTAAAGTTTTTCTCTTAGTCTTTATACTGCTTCTGTGTGCTCCAATAATTATGTCAGCAACATCTTCAAAAACCTAGTTTTCCTCTTTTCTGATCTACTAAATATAAATGAAGGAGCAAAGGAATCTGAATGAATAAATAACGAGGCAGCAGCATACCTTGCAAACAGTGTAAAAAAATCCTGTGAAATGTCTTGAACCCTTGTCCCCTGCTTTGCTTTTTATTGACTCAATAAAGTTAATTTTATTTCTGGAGCCTACCTTACCAGCACCATGGACTGAAGCAGCTTAGTCTAGTGGATAGGGCACTGGAATGGGAGTCTATATCTGGCTCTGCCACTAGACTTGTTCTGTGACATTGGCCAAGTCACTATGACTGTGTTTCCACTCCCACACTTTGCCTAATTTATATAGACTAAGCTCTTCAGGGCATTGACTGTTTCTCACTAGATATATGTACAGTACCTAGCACAATGGGGCCTTCCAATAACTTGCATATAACCAGAGAAATTTTAGATAAACAGCTGAATTTCTGGACCTTCATGTGAAATGAAGCTAAAGTCTCCTCCTTTTGAGTTTTGCCTATCACTAGCTGATTAAGACCCGCTAAAGATATGTCATTAATTTCTATTTGTATCTCTAGGAAGTTCTTTATTTCAGCACTGGAAAAAAATGACAAGAAAACCAGCATTTGTAAGATTGCTTTTGAGCCTCATTTACATATAGCCCGATACAACTCTCATTAAAGTCAATGGGAATCTTTGATGTAGGCTAATGCAGGTCTATACTCTTCATACTACCAAGAAGCATATTACCAAAATAGCATATAGTATATTATACTTGTACACTTAAAACAATGGATGAAGAATGGGAGCCAAGAATAGGCACAGATCACCTCACCTTGTGTCTGTCCCAGGCTCCACACAAGTGCAGAGATGAATCAGGGTCTTAGGGTCAGCTTTTCAATGTTAGGTGCCTAGTGGGATTTTCAGAAGAACCCAAGCAGGTTAGGTGCCTAACTCCCATTGAAAATCTACCCTTTAGTCTTTATTCAGAGAAAGCTCTTGTGGATTTTATTGAGAGTTTTGTCTAAGGGTTTGTCTACAACAGGACACTCAGGAAAATTAACCTAAATTAACTAAAGGTGTGAATTAAAAGTGAAAAGGAGTACTTGTGGCACCTTAGAGACTAACCAATTTATTTGAGCATGAGCTTTCGTGAGCTACAGCTCGAGTTAATCTGCTTTAAACCCCTGTGTGGACATTCTCATTCAGAATTAAAGTGGCCTGAATTCAGTTTAGTGTAATTAACTTTGTAAGTGGGCTTTGAAGCAGGCTCATAAAGTGTGTAAGTCAAATTTCATTTGGTGATGCAGCTTTTGGCCAGTTCCTCAGCTGGTATAAACTGGCATCGCTCTATTGAAGCCAATGGAGCTATGCTGATTTATACCATCTGAAGAGCTGGCCCTTTATTTTTGCTAATTTCCATAATTTGGGATTCTCTGATCCTTTCCCCACCCCTCAGTCTTACACTGTAAACATCTGATCAGAATAAAAGAATTCACAGGAGACAGAAGGAGAAACAGCTGTATCCATGAACACTATTACCTCACAATATAATTATACCAAGAAATATATACTACTTTTACTCTCATAATTGTTTATCTTTTTCTTCCTTTGGAAACGTCACCCTAATAGTTATTCCACTTTTTGTTTCTATTCTGTGGGGATATCCAGGAAAAAAAGAATGCAGAGTTTAAAAGATGTTTCAACTTTTAATAATTAAGCTCTGGTGAGCGTTGCAAAAATATTTAATGTCGTTCTGCTGCATCTGTAGTGGATCTGGAGACTTATCAGGCTTTACAGGAACACGATTTACAAAACATAAAGCTCATCTTGTCAAAGCGTCCTCCTCAGGTGACAATGTTTTTCACTGTTTCAGTAGAATCTGGCAACAGAAAGTCTCATGATATGAAGGCATTTTTTCCCCTTCTCTCACATAGCTGAGAGTAACTTCTTGGCATTTTTCCACCTTGTGCTCTCCCTCACAGATGAACATTTGAGAGAATTTGGAAATGGAAGGCCTTTCTGTCTGCAGTGAGCAGGGTCAATTCAGAGTGGCAGCTGTGAGCTGGTGACACAGACTTATATTGACACAACCCACTTTTTGCTGCAGAATCACAAAGTGAAAACACCTGGGGCTCTTCTGCCTTTTTCTATAAGATACAAATTTTTGTCTTCCTTGTATTAAGCAGGGATCTGTCATCTTCACTTGTACACTAAATGGTCCATTCTGACTGCCTCGTTTGTGTCCAAACCCAGCCAGAATCTAGAAACATGTGTTAACATTCGGCATGTTTGGGGGCAAGTTGGAAGGGCCTGAGGCTAGGCTCCCTGATGTGTGCTGGAGGGTAGTCAATAATCATTAGACCTCCAAGTGGTAGATGCCCAACATAAACTATATTTATTTATTTTAAAAATCTTTACTTTAAGCCACAGGGAAAGGCATTTTAGAGAATGCAGTTACCCTGAAGTAATGAAGCAGTTATAAAGAAACAGTGCCAAGGAGCGAGATGCTACCTTATTGGGGGGGGCGGGGGGGGGTATGGTATTTGACACTGTGTCATCAGTCAAAGCAATGGGAAACCATTAAAAGTAATTAGCCCATGTCTATCTGACACTTAAGACTCTCCCCATGGTGCTTAAGAAGTGTGATTTGCCCCAAGTCTTTTTTGATTGCCAACATCTCAGCCTTCTCCACAAAGCTAAACCTACGGCTATGAGCGAAGTTAAAATGTAAGTTATAGTCAACATGAGGTAAAT
This sequence comes from Natator depressus, assembly GCF_965152275.1. Taxonomy (NCBI): domain Eukaryota; kingdom Metazoa; phylum Chordata; order Testudines; family Cheloniidae; genus Natator; species Natator depressus. Next base: position 15,367,095 of record NC_134236.1, on the reverse strand, counting down.
TAAGCTGATTTTTTAATTTTTGATGATGTCCCACAAGACCAAGTTTGTACAAATTAAAAAAAAAATCTGAGAAATTATGAAGCATCTCATCTAAGTTCTGCTGTTTGTCTTTGTATGTGTGGATGGTGGTCAAATTCTGCTCTCGTTTATACTTTGACTTCATCGGAATGGCATTGATTGTGAGTGAGAGAATAGTTTGAGAGAGAGTGTGCATTGTACATATACAGTGAATGCAAGGTAATGAAAGATCAGATACTTAAAAGTACCTAGGAAAAATACCTGATGCTATTCAGATGAACACATAGGAACTACCATCAAGGATCAGAGCAATGTTCCACTTTAAGCCAGCGTCCCATCTCATCAGACAGTGGCCAATATCAGCTGCTTTATAGAGTCGGAGAGTTCAAGGGAAGAAGGGACCATCCAGATAATCTAATCTGACCTCCTATATATCACAGGCCACCACCAACCCCTAGACACCTACAGACTAAATCAATCATCAAACATGCATCGTCTCTTGAGGACCATTGTGCCAGCCAGAGTTACCACTGTTGATGGCATCACATCAGGCATCGTGAAGTGAAGTTCCCAGATCTAGCTCTATCCTGCAAATCCACAAATCTCTGAGACGGCCCCATATTCAATGCCAGATAGGGTCAGGGTTCCCACCCCTATGCACATTGCACACTAAACACAACAACCAAAATTAGACTATAGGATTACAAACCTCAGAAGAGTGAACTATTGTGTGCCACACGCAGCAAATGGGAGAGGCCAAAGTGTATGAATCCCTGAGGCCTTCTGCAATAGGAATTGATTAAGTGAGATGTACCCAGATGTTCCTGGCAAGCAGCCCATGCTGCAGGGGCAAAAATCTCCCAAGGTCACTGTGCAGAGAAAGAGTGTTCGAGACCCTGCAGTAGGTAGTTATGGAATAACCCATCCATGGGGAGACTCTCTTTCTAACCCTATGCCTGACTTTAAGCATGTGTGTAGTAATGAAGTCAATGGGACTACTCACAAGCCCAAGTTCTTTGCTGAATCTGGGCATTATTCCTTTGTGTTGTAGATCTGGATGAACTGTCTGAAATTAACTACCCCCAACATAATTGCATAGGGACTGACAGATTAAATGTTTCATCCATTCTACAGTAAATTGGTAGCTAGGAGAGAGTTAAGAAGAAACAATTGAAGAAGTGACATGAGAACGGCAAGCATGGTGTTTTTATAATATGGTGAATTTCTTTCTTTAGTACCATAGATGCTGAGATGGGGCATCTGCCCCACACTGGCCCATCAGGGGTTAAGAGAAGCCCCTGGAGAGGCTGCACAGGAGGCAGCCTATTAGAGAGGCGCTGCGAGGAGCAGCCAATTGATACTGGGCTGGCCCCTATAAGAAGGGCTGCAGGGCAGAGCAGCTTCAATTGCTCCCTTGAGATCCAGTAAAGAGGACTGGCTGCCTTGCAGGAGGAAGAACACTAGCACCTTGGACAGAGCAGTGCAGGGCAGGATCAAAGGAGTGAGAGCCAGTTCCTGGCTGACTGCTAACACTGGCATGCTGAGGCCCTGAGATAAGGGCAGAGAAAGTGCAGGGGCTGCGGTGAAGTGGCCCAGGGAAATAGACTGAGAGTTTGGAGGGGACGCAACATGTGGCTGCCGTATATAGGGTCGGTGAGCCAGGACCTGGAGTAGTGAGCAGGCCCCAGTCCCCCACCCACCCACACACACTTGCCATTGATGAAGGGGGGACAATAGAGTGTGGCACAGCTGGAAGGCTGCGTCCTGAAGAGGATGCCATGGTCCTTGGAGCGATGTGGGTCCTGGATCAAAAGTGATGGTGGGGAGACACCACCAGAAGAGGGCACACTAGCTGGCAGAGCTAAGACCCAGGACAGCCAGCAGGAGGTGCCGCAGTGGTGAGTCGAACCCCGTCACAGATGCCATTTCGGAACCAGCCCTACATTAAAGAAAAGCTGGTACTGCACACATGGTGATTAGCAGACACACACATACATGCATATCTGGAGCTGATGCATCTCATTTAGCCTGCAGTTGTACTGGAGAGAGTGCTTTTAGATGACTCAATTGTCCTGAATGTCTCCCTGGTGTCAGCCTGATCCTCGGAGGTATAAATTAAATGGACAAACCATCTTTAAACTGAGAAAAACATCCCACATTAATCCTTGAAAAACGGAGACATTTCACGATGGCCTTGCTAAAGATGCCCTCTTCCGTTTGTCAAAATGCACAATGTGTTCTTCTTGTGTATACTGCACTACAGCCTAGAGCTGCAACTGAGATTGTGCTGGGCATGGTAGAAACACACTGTAAGAGACAGTCCCTGCCTTGAAGAATTTGACATCTAAATAGACAAAAGATGGGGAATTGAGGCACAGGGAGATTAAATGACTTGCCCGAGGACACATAAGGAAGCCTGGAAGAGAGGGGAAATTAACCCAGATCTACTGCAGTCTTCACCACAAAGACCAACCCTCCTTCCAAAAGTATGATAGACAATTGTGCTACTGTAGGGGCTTTGTGGGGAAGAACTGGGCAACACTGAGCTTCTTATGCTAACTTGTGCTGTGATTCCATTGAGGCTCACAATCTAAGCAGGGCTGGATAGGGTTGATATGTGGATACCCATTGTACATGTAGGTTCTGCAGAAAGTGGTGCTGGTGATCCCATGGTTTGTACATTTGCCTTTGAGTAGAGCTAGGTGAGTGCAACAACAAAAAATATTCTGCTTGACTGCTTAACGGACATTCTTCTTCCTTAACCCCTCTCTGTTCCATATGGCGCTGCCCTCAGAGCAGGATTGGAGCCTTAAAATTAGAGCTGGTTGGAAAACGGTATGTTTCATCCATGAAAACCTTGAAAAGAAGTATTATTTTAGGGTTATTTCCCCTAATTTAACTGGATTTTTTTAGTTTGCCGATGAAAAACGGAAAACAGAAAATGGGGAAAAAATGAAGTTTTCTATTTTTGAAAACCAGACATTTTTGGTTTTCAATATTTTTCATCACATGCGCACACACACAAAGATCATAAAATTTCAGCAGAAACACATTTTTTTGGCAAAAGTTCTCCTTCTGAGAATAGGCCAATTTTTGTGAAAAAAATAATGACAAATTGGAAGCAGCCCCTATGTCGCAGTGTTGGGGAGTATTGCTGTTTCACATCAGCAATTTTTTATTTTGTTTGTTTGTTGTACTTTTTAAAAAGATTTTGAGATCTCTCAGGATAAAAGGCACCATATAAATAATGAAAATATCCACCAAAGGACCCTTCCCAAAACCGATAGCTATACCCTTCTCTCTTCCTCCAAAAGATCAAGTTTACTTGAAACATTCTACTTTGTCCTGAGTAGAGGAGACATAAGCCACCCATAATCACTCACAAGTGAGGTGAACACAATTGCCATGTCAAATTTTAGGACATCTTGAGCCTTCTCAGGTGTCCCATTAGAACCACTTGCCCAGACTTGGTATTTCAGTAAGTTTTTTTCTCTGAAGTTAGATCATAAATTTTCTGATGTTGGGAGACAATGAAAAAGTGTTTACCAGTTTTATGGCTTAACCTTAAAATGTATTGCCAGAGGGTAGAATGTAGGGAATGAATCCACTGTTATACTATATGGCTGATCTATCACTAGAACTGGTTGAAAATTGCATTTTAGACCAAAAATGGGGAGAGGGGGGAAATTTGACAACATTTTATGATTCCCGTCCTCTCCATTTTTGACCAGCTTTGTTCATTGTTAATTATTTTATATTCTATTTATCACTGACTCAGTTATCAATTATCTGCTTTCTTCTCTCTGTGGAAAAGCTCTGCTCCTCTCTCCCATTGCGAAGTCTGTTGCATCAACCATGCCACATCTTTAACATATATTTCTTCTGCTTTAATCCTGTGTTGCTGAGCATCTCAGGAGAAAATCTCATGACCGTGCTGATGCTCCTTCTAGAAATTTGTTCTCTTATCTCACTGTCAGGGGTGCTGGAACAATTTTTACAGTGGGAGTACTGAGAGCCATTGAACCAAACTCTAAATCCTGTATATAATGGGATCCACTTCAAGCCAGGAGGTGTGGCAGTGCCCCCAGCGCCCCTAGTTCCAACACCTATACTCATGGGTCCAACAGCACTAGTTCTCACAAACTGAATTCCACACCTACCATCCCAGCCACTTATTCACCACCTTCGATTCCTCCTAAAACCTCACCATCCTGCTTCTTTCCATTTATGTACAAAACACTTTCTTCCTCCATCTTAATCAAAAATTTGGGGGAAGCTGGTCAAAAGTGTTGCTTTTAAAACTATTTTTTAATGGAAAATTAGATTATTAACTAAACAAAAGCCTTCATGGAAAGTGCTGGTTTTCCTTGAACACTTTTAAATTTTTTATCTGAAAAGTCAAAATTTTTGGCACTTGTGGGCCAAAAATTCTGGTTTTGATTGCTAAAAATCAAAACCGTTTCAATGTTCAGGTTTTTGACAATAAGGCAAAATTTTCCATAGGAGGGGGGAAAAAAGCCATTTGTTGACCAGCTCTACTTTTTTTTTAACTATTAAAAGTAGTAAACACTGTATCACCACAAGGATAAGATAACAAGGATGATTACAAGACAGAGAACCCACCTTAACCCACTTCCCCCAAACAACTGAATTTCCTTTAGAAATTAGTAATCAGTACTCAATGATAGTGAAGTTTTAGGGTCCAACCATGCTGTCCTAAACAAGGACTCCAGGATCGGACTTTATGATGACTTCCAGCCACCCCCAAGCAGAAATCTACAGGGGTGTAGAAATATGACAGGAGGGGGAGGCATGACATAGTCCATTAGGATCAACTTTATCTTTCCCCCTTTCCTTGCACAGGTGCTCAGGAGAAAGATTATAAGAGTTCCTATATGAAAGAAAGAAAGAGGAGAACATCTGTGGGAAGATCAGGTTCCACATCCTGGGTCTTCGGAGTGGACTGAACCCCATGCTAGGGAGTTTTCTCTTTATTCTTTTTAGATATTCACTGAATGTGAATTCTTGTTCGAAATGTTATGTCTGCAGGAAGACCCCTCGCTGAGGCGATCGCTACGCTGCCCCATGGTTCGGACTATGGGGTGGGAATAGCAGTGAGCACCAAACAGGACTACATTAATTTTAAGTGGGAATCATTTTGTTCACGCCTGTGGCTTCCACACAGGGGAACTACAGTGCAGCGTTATGATGCACACTTCTATTCACAGCCCCATAGTTTGAATGGGGGGGCCGTGTAGACAAGCCCTGAAACTGTATTGCTTTGCGATTCCTAGTCATTCCACTACTTTAAATGAAGTTGATCCTCTATTTCATCTCTTCTCTGGAACACTGTTGGAGTTGTGCCTACATATGTCAGGGCCTCATCCATAAATAGCACTAATGGAAGGAAGCAGTAGGAACTTTCTTGAGTGGAAACAGTGGGAAAGGTCTGCAGCTGCTATAAATTGGCATAGCTCAATTGAAGTCAATGGAGTTACCCCAGTCTACACCAGAGAATCTGATCTATTATGTATATAATTAAGTTGTTGAAGGATAAATACTCAGAAACCCTGACGGAGAGATGAGAATTAAAGGGACGCCTGAAAGACAAAGGCAAAAGTGGTAGTAACCAGTTCACTTCATTATCTAAGATGAGTGAAATGCAATCTTACATCCCAAGGGTCAGGAAGAAAATCCTCTATCCTATGTTTTCTGGGTTTGGTATTCACCTTCCTCTGAAGCATCAAGGATTGGCCACAGCTGGAGATGGGACACCAGACAGGGTGGACTGGCGCTCTGAAGTGCTAGAGAGAATCCTCTTTCTTAGATGTCTGGCTGGTGCTTCTTGCTCACATGTTTAGGGTCTAACTGATCCCCAGATTTGGGGTTGGGATGGAATTTTCCCCCCAGGTCAAATTGGAAAAAGGGACTTTGGGGTTTTTTACCTTCCTCTGTAGCATAGGCCGTGAGTCACCTGCTGAGATCATCTGGGCATATCTCACCTAATAAATTCCTGCCAGTGGCACCTCTGACTCTCCTATTCCCTGCCTGTGACACACACTAGAGTTTAGTCTCCTGGAGACTGAAATGCTTGTTTAGTTTAACAAGTTATTGGACTCAACACAGGAGTGAAATGGGTGAAATTTAATGGCCTGTGTTATACAGGAGGTCAGACTAGATGATATAATAGTCCCTTCTGGCCTAAAACGCTATGAAATTGCCTAAAAGCAAACCTATATTCTCAAAAGTGAGTAGCAATTTTGGGTGACTAGGTTGAGGCACCTTAAAGGGGCCTGGTTTTCAGAAAGTGCTGAAAACCCACCCTCTGAAAATCAGGCCCCTCCACAATGTCCCAAGTTGGGCACCCAGAATCTTGAGCCATTTTGGAAAACATAGGCAGGGCTAATTAGTCAAAATTAAATTATATTTTTTTCCCCCTAAAACAGCATGGAAGAGAGTATTTGCAAACAGGATGTTCTAGTTCAGCTACAAGTTATTGAGCTTCATGCAGGAATCACTGGGTGAAGTTCCCTACCCTGTGTTATACAGGAGGTCAGACAAGGTGATCACAACAGACACTTCTGGCCTTAAAGCCTATTAAATAAAGGGCCCAAGTCTCCTGCTCTGGGCTATAACTTCAGTGAATCAGAATAAGGCATATATATATATATATATATATATATATATATATATATATATATATATATATATATATATAAGGCCAGACAACTAAGATATATGCTTTTTTAAAAAAGATTACTTTTATCTTAGTTGTCTGGCCTTATATATATATATATATATGTGCCTTATTCTTATTCACTGAAGTTAAAGCCCAGAGCAAGAGACTTGGGCCCTTTATTTATTTAATAGGTTTTAAGGCCAGAAGGGTCTAAGATAAAAGTAATCTTTTTATAATAATAATAGTAATATATGTATGCTTTTTTTAAAAAAAGATTACTTTTATCTTAGTGTCCCCTTTAAGGAATTCCTTTTGCTTGTATTTTGTGCATTTCCAGGATAAGTGCAACAAGCCAAATACTGATTTTCTCACTAGAGTACAGCTTAGAGATCTCAGTCAGGAAGAAGTGAGCATGCTGCAAATCAACTGATTTTGCTAAGGCATGAATAAACGTATTTGCTACATTCCTTCAGCTACCTGCCCAGACTTCCCTCCTTGTCTCTATCTCTCTCTGGCCCCCTGGAGCAGGAAGCTGCTGCCTTAAAGCTATAGGGGCTAATTATAACCAACTAATACCAAGTTTCGGTTTTACCGACACTGCTTCACAGACCCCAGAACAATCCCCAAATGTGAGCACATTTATTATTTAGAAATGCTTCCTTGGATTATAATTTCACTTCTCCTATCCATTGTAAAGATGCTTGCTGATGGGGGAAAAACAGTAAAAGGGCAAAGAATACATTGCTGCAGAACAGTCCTGTTCTGGCATGGGCTGATCGAAAATTTTCCATCCAAACTGTCTTTTCAAGAGGAAAATTTGGGTTTTGACTAAGGAGAAAAAGTGACTGCTTTCCTGGGGGAGGGGGGGGATTGTCAGACAACCCCAAGCCCCCAAAACAAACAAACAAATCTGGTTTGGGCTTTTTTGCTATTTTAATGAAAAGTTGAAATTTTCTGTGAGGGGTATGACACTTGGTGGAAATGCCCTGAGTTGTGAGGTACCTCGCTGCCACCGGCCCTTAAGTCTAAAGAGAGAAGTGAATCTGTGTCTGCCAGGGGTCAGTTCCCCAACCCCACCAGCCTCTGGCAACACAAGCACTACCTTCCAGGCCTCTGCAGGCCCCGCTCTTTCTTTGCACACACTAACCCCTGAGTCTTCCAAGTGTCTCCCTGGAGTGCCCAGCTCCTGGTCCGCTGGGTGCTCACCAAATTTCCAGATCCTCTGTTTCCAAAGGAACAGTACACCACAGTTTAAACAATTACACTGTAAAACACAGCTCTGTTTAACACATGGCCCTTAGATTTGCTTGTAGAGAAAGCAAATATAAATGTATTCAACAAAGCACAGAGAACAAAGAAATATTGGAAACAAAGGGTTACATCTAAAAGAAAATCATAACACACATTCTGGAGCTTAACCTTAACTAACAAGATACTCTCCTGCCTAATAAAGTTTCTCACCCGAAGTTCTTTCCCCAGCATTTACAGCCTGGCTGGCTCTGATCCTTTTTTCATGAAGCAAGGCCATCAGGAACTCAGCTGACTCTGGGCTCAGTTGCCTAGCAACCCAATGAGCTCCTCTGGGACCCATAAACCCACATTGACTGTGCTCCCTGCTCAGAAGAGCCAACAGATCACCATTTAAGCCCTGTAGCAACAGGACCAGAGTGCCTGTACAATGTGTTCCAGGCCCACAGATGCACCAGACCTGCTTCCTGTCCAGCCCTTGCTCCACCCCCTTGTCTGCTCCATTCCAGCCCAATACCCAGCCTGCCTTTGAACTCCTGACTCCTAATTCATGGTTCTGACCATTGGCTTGTCTCCTGACCATGACTCTGGCTCTACCCTTTGGTTCTGTTCTGACTCCTGACTCCAACCAATGGCTTGTATCCTGACCACACCTCCAGTTCTGCCCTCTGATTCTGATCTGACCATTAGACCAGACTTCTCCTCCAACCAGCAGATCATACCACTGTGGAAGTATAACATTGTATAAGTATAACGTTATATAAGGGGACATGCTGGATACATTGTATATGAGAGGGCATGCCAAAACATGTTACAAAGTATCTGAGGGAGCACACGTAGGGACAGTTAGCTTTTGAATGGAGAAGCAATTAAGAAAGAGCCAGCACGTCTAAGAAGCAGGCATCAGAATGGAAGGTGTGAAGGGCAATTAGTTAAGTTAACTGGAAGCTGTTAAAGGAGATTGTTAAGGGTGGCAGGTAATTGAAGATACGTGACTGGTCTCAGGGATCTCGAAGGGTGGTGACTAAAATCTTTTTCTTCTTTTGTCTGTAACGTCTCTGTAACTTGTTCTCCAAAAAACTGTATAAATTAAGAGACACAAGCCCCACTCGGGGGGCTCACTTCTTAATGTATTAGCAGAGCAGCTTTGCTAATAAAACAGAGTGGTCTGATAAATTGTGAGTCTGAGTCAAACTTTGACACCACCTACACCTTAATGTGTGACAGTTTGAGCAGCCCACTAGAAAATAGCAGGGACATCATCCCACGGAGCTCCCCTTCAGAACAGCCCCAGCAGCCTCATCTTCTCTGACTTTTTTTGAGTCCTGCAGGCATTTCAGGCTCCAGTCTCCATGCTACATGACCAGAATGTACCCTCCAGGCCCTGGTACAATCCCAGGCAGCGTCTTCTGTTGCTCTCAACTCTCACAGCCAGTCTGTGAGCACAAGCACAGACCCATTAAGTCTGATGAGGATTGTGCCAAGTTTTCTGAGTTCCTTAACCAATTGTATCTCCAGTTCATGTTGCGGCCACAGTCATACTTAGTCCTGAGTGGGATTAGTATTTAGCCTGCTCACTGGAGAGACCCCAAAGAGGGTGTCTCTGCCCCTGGAAGGGTCCAGTCCTCTCCTTGAACATTTTTAGAACTTTATACAGGTAATGGAGGGGAATCTCTGCAACCCTAATGGAGAACATACCAAAGAAGCTGCTCTCCACACCCACCAGCAGGGTCCCACATCCATTGCCAAATATGCAGTGGAATTTCAATGTCTGGCTGCAGACACCTACTGGAGTGAGGCTGTGCAGTGGGACCACTTCAGGCAGGGGCTCAATGACTGTCAAAGATGAACAAGCATGGGGGGAAACTCTGCATAACCTGGGAGCCTTAATCGATCTCTGCGTCTGGATTGCTGATTGATTTATGCTGTGAGCCTAAGAAAAGCAGCCCACCACCTGATCCCTGCCAGCCAGAATTCTTCCTTCTCCCATAGTCTCTGTTGTCCTACCAGACACTGAACCAGTGCAAGTCGACGAAGTCCCGTGCCACCTCTAGATAAAAGAGGTACCACTGCTGATAAAAAGAACCCAATGCCAGGCATTGGAATTGTGCCTGTATTGTGGAATGCAACAGGGTGCCCACCCAAGGTCCAGTCCACCCTGTATTAGGAAATGCCAGAGCCCAGTCCCAGTAGGGAAGTTAGGGGTGGGTCAGTGCTTCACTCTTCCCCATTGTGAATCATGCTGCCACCCATCTGCCAGAATCTTGGCAATCCCTAACCAGCATACTACTCTGCTGCATCTCCCGCTTCAATTACAGTAATCTGCCATGCCAGACGTCCACTTAGAAGCATTAGACAATCCGGGGGCTCTGGCAATCCTATTGACCAGAACTTTATTAAGGGGCATCAAATTCCTGTGCTCACAAGGACTTCCCTGAGCTTGTAGAGGCTGTAAACGGGTCACACCTCTCTTCAGGCCCCATCATGCATCAGACATCCCCCCTAGAAGTCATTACCATTGGTGGTCATTGCAGAATCTTTCAATTTGGGGTCCTCTGCGCTCTGCATTCACAAGTTATCCTGTGTGTCCTCAGGCTCATTGCTTATGAGCCCCCCCCCCCAAAAATTACCTGGTGCTTGTGATCGATTTTCTTCTGCTACCCACAGTGCCGACGAGCGTGCTTTCCCAATTCTAGTCAATGGCTGATTGCATTCTGTGGCACACGCCAGCCCCGAAGCAGCCAGAGTCGCAAACCCAAATTTCCTCAGCAGCATCCGGAATCCCTGCCAAGTACCTAGAACATGCCAAGGTATTTCACAAACAGAAGGCAGACGTTCTACCACTTCACTGCAGTTACAATAGCCCAATTGACCTTCAACTAGATATAGAAGTTCCTTTTGGATGCATTTACACTCTATCCAAACACAAGCTGCGGACCCTCTGGGAATACCTTGAGGAAAATCTGCAGAAGGGATTAGTCCATCCCTCTACTTCCCCAGCGGAATTCTCTATCTTCTTCATGGCCAAGAAGAATGGCTCCCTCTGACTTTGTGTTGATTACTGAGTTCTTAACAAGATCACCATCTGCAATCAATACTCCCTTCCTCGCATAAACAAACTTCTGTAAAGACTCCGTTTGGCTTGGGTCTTCACAAAGTTAGATTTGTGTGGACCATACAACCTGGTCAAAATCCAGCGGGGGGATGAATGGAAGATGGCATTCTGAACCAAACATGACTATATCAAATATTTGCATTTGGTCTATGTAATGCCCCAGTGACCTTCCAGCATTTCCTGAATAACGTCTTCAGAGACATCCTTGACCAACTTGTGAGCATCTACTTAGGTGACATTCTCATTTTTTTCAGAGACTCAAGATCTTGATCGGCTTCTACCAAAATCAACTTTATGCAAAACCAGAAAGATGTGAATTTGACAAGGATACCCTGTAGTTCTGGGCTATTTTATCTTCCTGGCAGGACTCACCATGGACCCCAACAAGGTTACAGCCATCACCAAGTGGAGGGTGCAGTAATTCCTTGGGTTCACAAATGTTTACCAGTGATTCATAGAAGGATTCTCTAATCCGATAACTCCTATAATGTCTGTTCACATGAAGGGAGCTAAGTTCACTGGACCACTGACACACAATGGCTTTCAACTGCTTGAAAAAGGCATTTATTTCTGCCCCCATTTCAACCCATCTGGACTCTACAAATGCCTTCAGAGTTGAGACAGATGCCTCAGACTTTGTGTCAGGTGCAGTCCTCTTACAATTTACCACCCCTTGCCAGTTGCTTCAGCCCTATGCCTTTTTCTCTGAGAAACTGACTCCTGCTGAGAGAAACTATGATGTGTAGAACAAAGAACTCCTGGCCATCAGCATCACCTTTGAGGAATGCAGGCACTTCCTCAAGGAGGACCAGGCCACTGTCCAAGTTTGGACTGATCACAAGAATTTGGAGCATCTTCAGACAATGCAATCATAGAATCATAGAATCACAGAATATCAGGGTTGGAAGGGACCTTAGGAGGTCATCTAGTCCAACCCCCTGCTCAGAGCAGGAACAATTCCCAACTAAATCATCTAAATGACTCAACCAACGTCAGATTTGCCTGGCCCTTTTCCTCTCCCAGTTTAACTACGAGGTTATGTACTGTCTAAGAGCTAAGAAAAGGAAGGCAAATGTTTTGTCCTGTAGGACAAGTACCATGAAGTGGAGCAGAAAGCTCTCACCGTTGTCCTTAAACCCTCCTACTTTGTCTGTGAGACCATCGCTGGTCACCTGATGACCGCTATCCATTCCTTGCTTCCAAGCAACCCATTTGTGGCCCTGATCTGCCAGACTCTAAGAATCACGGGTGCTTTCCCAGATTCTAAATTTCATCTACAAAGATACCTCTTTTATCACAGGGATTGTATCTACATTCCTAATGGCACCTCGCTGCTTCAGGTGCTAAACTTGTGACATGACTTGCCCATGGTGGGACATTTTGGCCAATTTAAAACCTGGACCCTGATCTCTGGGTATTTCTGGTGGCCAATCCTATGAATTGATCTTAAGAACTATGTTAGGTCATGCAACTGCTGCAGCTGTAGGAAGAAACGGCGAGCCAAGCCTATGGGCCTCCTTCAGCTCCTCCCCACACCTATGTATCCTTTGTCCACCCTCTCAATGGACTTTATTGTTGAGTGTCTGCGATCCCCAGGGCACTCGGTTATCCTGATCCTAGTGGATCTCCTGACCAAGATGGCCCATTTTATTCCCTGCCACAGTGTTCTATCTGCCCATGAAACCACACACACCTTCCTGGAGCATGTCTTTAGACACCACAAAATGCTGACATGCATTATTCATTTCTCAGTACCCGCTCCCTCACGGGCTCTTCTTAGGGGCTCTTGGGTACCCTGAAAAGAATTTCTCTGCCTTCCTGGCACCACACCCCTCACCTCAGCAGTCTTTTTCACCCAATTCTATGCTCCACTCCTTCCTGGTTTGTACCTGTTCATACTATCTCCTTCTAAAGTTTACAGTCATACTTTCTGTGGCTACTGCCAGCTTCTGGGCACTATAGGTCTCTAATAGGATGTAGGCTAATGAGAGACATGGAGACAGTTAGTGCAGGGGTCTGACTCATAGAACCCCTAAACTATCTGAAACCTACTGTTGAATTCTAGACAGTTCCTCTCTTTCCCTCACAGGCCACTTGTTCCTGCTTGGCAGTGAGAGAAAGGGGACAGAGGAACAAGATGCCCAGAGCTGCAGTCTGGCAGCCCCATCCCACCAAACATTGCCCCAGTATATTGTGCAGAGGGACAGGGAGGCTGTCCAGAGGGAACTGGCTACTTACCACCTAAAGTAGTACAGACAGTCTCCCAGGATGTTTGAAAAGAGATAATATTACCTCATGATGGAAACAAACCTTTGGGCCTTCATTTCGTAAACGCTGCTGTGCTGGAACAGATCAATTATTGAAGCTGGTATGCAGAAATTGCTATACTGCATCAGATCAGTGGTCCATCTAATGCAGTGTCCTGCCTCTGTCACTGTTCAGCAACAGTTGCTTCAGGAGAAGGTGAGCAATTATAGTGGGCAATTATAGAATAACCGACTCACAGGTAAAACTTTGTTCTAACTCTCTCCCTTAGAGGTTGGCTTATGTCCTGGAATATGAGAGTTTGTAGCCTGTCGTCAACAGTGACCCATGAACCTAAATTTGCAAGACCAAGTTAGACAAACATCTCCCGGGATGGGCTTGGTATACTTAACTGTGCCTCAGCACAGAGGGATGGATTAGATGACCTCTTGAGGTTCCTTCCAGCTTTACATTTCTATGATTTCTATTACCTCTATATATGTAAATGCACTGGAGATGAGCAGTTCTAACTGATGCCTGAGTTTGGAATTTGTTTGTGACCATAAGCATGAAGACAGGCAGCCCTTATTTTTATCCTAGCTATAGTAACAGTAGATGAAATTCAATTGATAGAAAATCCAAGAGAGATGAACTACATACAGGGCATAATGGAGACTAGACTACATCTCTTCCTTTTCCATTCCTGTTTGTCTCTTTTAAACCATTTATTTAACATGAATACACTAATTATCATTTTCCAGACAAGTTTTAGTTTTCTCTATAACATCATATACTTCTTTATATGCACATGCCTCTAGCTCTTCCATTCTCTTTGCTAAATGCCTTGCCTTTGTATTTAGCAATTTAATAAGCCCCTGTTTTTTATGACTCCTTGGTCTATACAAGAGTCAATAAATCACAAATATAATCTGTTATTTAGCTCTTTTCCACTGTAAGTGCACCCTCCCCCTTTAACTGTTTTATCTATTCATTAAATATGTATCTTTCCACTGGAGCTTTTAATCACCATAGGGATCTATTCCATTTCCATGCGAATGACTTGTTCTTGTTTGTGTAAAAAGGAAAACATGCTTTTAATGCCAAGAGTACAGTACATGGCATACAACTGATTAAATCTCCCTCCACCCCAGCCCTTCCTGTGCATAAATGAACTCACTTCATGCAGTTCTGCTTGATGGGGTGCAAAATCCAAAATGGCTAGAAAGGAGGACGCTCCTCCTCTATCTCAGCCCCCCTTCATTCCAGTGAATTAAAATATTAATCATGTTAAACTATTTAAAACCAAGTGCCTGAATGTAAAAGATGTGAGTGAATTCAGTATATAAGAAAGTAAGGGACTAACTGCAGCAGCAAGAGCTACGTAGAGTCCAAGTCAGTGTTGTGTAAGTTTCCAGTTCTACTCCAATCCTGACCTATCTGTGGCTTGAGAATCAAAAGATCTGGATTCAGTTGTTGGCTGTGCTGCAGACTCCCTGTGATCTTGAGCCAGCATCGGGTACCCTTGTTAGCAGCTTCAGCAGAGAAACCAAGCAATTAAGAAGCAAAGAAACTGAACTACCTTCTGACTCCTACGATAGTTGAATAGGTTGGGTAGCAATTAGAGCCGGGCAAATAATGTGTGGGGAACACCATATTTTTCCCTTTGATGGGTCATCTAAGTTACAAGGGATTGATTCTGTTACCTCTTTGGATGACCTGCTCTCAACCTTGGTAAACTACTTCCAGTTCTGCCTGAAAGTATGTATCGGCCCCTTGACTGAGAAACGTTACACAACTGTTAGGAGAAGCAGTGGAGAGTACTGTATCCAAATGGCTATTTAGAGAGATGTGATGAAACTACTCTCAGATGGAATTTAGACAGGATACCAAGACTAGCACCTCTACTCTTGTGAAAAGTGCTATGGGAATTTCAATAACCCAGAGTAATCAGTGCCTTCTTTGTATGTGAACCCCCACTCCTGCACCATCCCTGGTCTCCAAGTGTGGTAGAGCTTTTTATTCTTCCTTTAAATGTAACAAGAGACAGAGAAAGCAATTTTTTTACAAGAAGCTATTTCTAGATCAAGCAGAATAGAATCATTTTTTTCTGTCCTTCAGATGAGAAATTAAACGGAGATCCTTTTTGCCTGTCATGGATGGCTATCTATGAGAAAGCTGAAAGTCACATGGCACTTCTCAATATGTCACTAACAAACAAGTAATTGTCGTGGAATATATTTTTAAATATAAGTATATTCACCTGCACAACTCTTACTGGGACAAAATTTACTCCCTGCTACACCAGATAAATCCAGAATGACTCAGTTGGGATTGCTATGGTTTACCAAATTCTGGTGAAACAATGTACAGTTTTAAAGCCAATGGGGTCTTCTAGGCTACTAAAATCCTATCAGATGCTGTATGACTGGACCTTTGGATTGATAAAATAAATTATTTTAGTAGAATTATTCCTGCTGCAGTATTCTTGCTGGGAGGCTAGTGGTCAAGAGGGCTATAGAACATACCTCAGACTTATATAAGAAACATTTTGTTTAATTTAACATTTGCTTGATTTCAGTTTTATTTAACATTTGTAAGGGGGTTGAATTAACATTTCCTGATTTGGCAATATTTAACCTTTCACTTTTATGAACAATTAAAAGCAAAAGAAGATAAATTCCCCCCAAACCTTGAAATATTTGTTGAGGCTGGAGGCAACAGTGCCATTTTGCCAAGGAAAAAAAATATTTACCTTAAGGCTACTTAAACACTCAATTTACCAAATTATCCCTGTTTAGTGTAATGGAATAAATGGCTTGCATTTAAGATTGCTGTTGGCAGGGTATCATTAGAGCTAAAAAGGTAATGGGCCCTGCATGATGCCTGGAGGATCCTTGAATACTGCATCCTAAGAAGCTGAATGTCCATCTATCAGAACATAGAGGAGACAGAAAGCAAGCAATAAAATAAATTCCAGGGCTGAGGTTAGAGCTATGTTGTCCTGGGAAGACTCTACTACCCAAGAATTAATCTTTGTGTTGATATCAAATAGCTGTTCTGAGCCCTGATCTTCTGCCCATTGAAGCCAATGGCACAGTTCCCATTCAATGGTGGAGGTTCAGACCCATAATGATTGCAGGGTGGGCCTAGCAGAGGGCCAGCAATAAGCCTATGCACCACATACACCCTGGAAATTCAGGAGTGCCTGGGCCTTCTGTTGGCTCCGTGCACAGGGGTGAATTTCACTCAGTGAAAATATTACTTATTATAAGGATCCATTGTGCAGAAATGATGCAGTCCCACTCTGCTGCTGAAGTCAATAACAGAACTATTGACTTTGAATTAATCATAGAATCATAAAATCATAGAATATCAGGGTTGGAAGGGACCTCAGGAGGTCATCTAGTCCAACCCCCTGCTCAAAGCAGGACCAATCCCCAACTAAATCATCCCAGCCAGGGCTTTGACAAGCATGACCTTAAAAACTTCTAAGGAAGAAGATTCCGCCACCTCCCTAGGTAACGCATTCCAGTGTTTCACCGCCCTCCTAGTGAAAAAGTTTTTCCTAATATCCAACCTAAACCTTAACATTTAACACTTAATATCTTCAAAGCTCTATCCACCAGTTAATTTGTTGATCCATCCAACAGTCCTGTAAGGAGAATAAGGACTTTGTATATGAGATAAGGAGACACAGAGAGGTATGTCTGCCTTTTTTTTTTTTTTTTTTTATGCTGAGCACCAGCAATTTCTGCTGGAAGCGGTTGGTGCACAGCATCTCTGCAACTCAGCCCAAGGCGACAAGTTACAGGCAACAGCTGAACCAACAAATTGAACCCAGACTATCTAATCCCTAGTCTGGCATCTTAGTTGCAAACCCATCTTTCCTCTCCAGGCTAGGAGATATCCTAGAAGAGAAACACTGCAAGTTACCCAACCTCTGGTGGTGCAAGGGTGTCAAAAACAGCCCCCAGGAAATAACACTTGCACAAAGAGGCTTTTCCTGCCAATGTAGAGCTTCCAAAACAGCCCTATGCCACCTGGCTCCTAGTCCCTAGTGTGTGGGACTTGTCAGGGTTTGGGTCAGGAGCATGAAGAGGAGGGGGGAGAGGTCACAGGCAGAAAGGGCATATTGTAAGACTTCTACATCATAGAATCGTAGCACTGGAAGGGATCTCGAGAGATCTTCTAGTCCAGTCCCCTGCACTCGTGGCAGGACTAAGTATTATCTAGACCATCCCTGACAGGTGCTTTTCTAATCTCCCCAGGCAATTTATTCCAGTGCTTAACCACCCTGACAGTTTGGAAGTTTTTCCGAATGTCCCACCTAAACCTCCCTTGCTGTAATTTAAGCCAGCAGTCCCCAAACTTTTGAGGATCATGCCCCCCCTTACCCCATCCATGCCCCCACACCCCTCCCAGAGCCATTGGGGCTGCAGACCAAGGGGGGGCACATGGGTAAAGGGGCCGAGGCTGGGGCCACAGCTGGGGGTGGCTCTAGGGCCGGAAGCAGGGCCATGGCCAAGGTCAAGGCTGGGGGTGGGGGCAGAGCCGCAGCTGGGCCCACAGCTGGGTGTGGCTCTGCTCCCAGCCTTAACCCCAGCCTCAGCCCCAGACTGGGAACAGAGCCATGGCCAGCAGTGAGGGCTAGTGCGGGGCTATCAGCGGAGATGTGCTGAGGCTGGGGATGGGGCAGGCAGAGGGCCAAGAACCGGGGACATGGCTGGGGGTGGGGCCGGAGCAGAGTTGAGGGCGGGGAAGGGCTGGGTGGTGCTCCCTCCCTGCCTCTGTGGGGGCTGGCCTGGGCCCTGCCAGACCTCCCTGGACATTCCTTTGCACCCTCTTAGGGGGCGTTCCCCACACTTTAGGGTCCTTTGATTTAAGCATGTTGCTTCTTGTCCTATCCTCAGAGGTTAAGAAGAACAATTTTTCTCCCTCCTCCTGATAACAACCTTTTATGTACTTGAAAACTGTTATCATGTCCCCTCTCAGTCTTTTCTTCTCCATACTAAACAAACCCAGTTTTTTTAATCTTCCCTCATAGGTCATGTTTTCTAGACCTTTAGTCATTTTCGTTGCTCTTCTCTGGACTTTCTCCAATTTGTTCACATCTTTCCTGAAATGTGGCGCCCAGAACTGGACACAATGCTCCAGCTGACGCCTAATGCATGGAGTAGAGCAGAAGACTTATTTCTCGTGTCTTGCTTGCAACACTCCTGCTAATACATCCCAGATTGATGTTCGCTTTTTTTGCAACAGCGTTACACTGTTCACTCATATTTAACTTGTAATCCACTATGACTCCCAGATTCCTTTCCCCAGTGCTCCTTCCTAGGCAGTCATTTCCCATTTTGTATGCATGCAACTGATTGTTCCTTCCTATTGGAATTGGAATTGTCCCGTTACTTTGCATTTGTCCTTATTTAATTTCAACCTTTTTACTTCAAACCATTTTTCCAGTTTGTCCAGATTATTTTGAATTTTTACCTCCATCCCTCTGAGGTAGGGAAGTATCTTCCCCATTTAGGAAATAGGGAACAGTCCCAGAGAGGTTGAGTCATGTAGCCAAGGTCACACAGATCATCTAATTCTTACTCTGGTATCTTAACTGCAAGCCCATCTTTCCTTTCCAGGCTAGGAAACTTCAGAAGCCTAGCAAGGAAAGTACTGCACATTACCCGTATTTTAGAAATATTAAGTAAATGAATATTACATGGGCTACCAACAGATTAATGGAAAAGTTAAAAAGT
Organism: Natator depressus; assembly: GCF_965152275.1. Classification (NCBI taxonomy): domain Eukaryota; kingdom Metazoa; phylum Chordata; order Testudines; family Cheloniidae; genus Natator; species Natator depressus. The sequence goes on along the minus strand of NC_134236.1, from coordinate 15,348,041 downwards.
GCTCAGAATCAAAAAGCAATCCTGGAGTCTTCAAATTCACATTGAGCCTAGTTAAATAAATGCTTTGATGATCAACTCTGAACATAAAAAGGTTTTCAAGATGACATTCTAGCAAAAAATATAGGTCCTCTTTTTTATTCCTGTTTCACATTAGGATGTTCTATTCCTTTACCAGAAATTAGAGAAGTTAAAGAACTATTAGGTCAGCTTGGTTGCTCCCCTGTCAATACTGTCCTGGATTTCAATCCAAGACATCAGCTGTTAAGGAAAAGCTAAATCATGTTAGCAAAGAGAGGAGAAAAGGGGTGAATATCTTGTGTGAAATTCCAACTCTGAGTGGGTCAAGTCCATTTGTCATTAGACTAAGCTACCCAAGGAGATTCAAATAAGCCAGAGTCTGATTGTCTTCAGAAAACGTTGCAAGATCCAACAAAAAGATTGTCTCACTGTTTTCTTGTGTTGCCCTGTCTGTCTATATCCAGCTGTAGTCTTGTCTTACCCTTAGATTATAAACTCTTTGGGGCACCTAGCACAAAGGGGTCCTGATCAATGGTGGCACTCCCAGGTGCAACGTCCAGGATAATAAATCTTTCTTGCCATAAAAAAAGGCAAAAGTGGAACTTACGTGGGATTTAAGTGGTGCAGAAGGCTTGTGGTGGCTCTCTGCACCGGGTATATTTCACTCTTATGAACAGAGATGAAGACATCAAAACCTATCATCTTGGTTTCCATAAGAACATAAGAAAATAAGAATGGCCATACTGGGTCAGACCAAAGGTCCATCCAGCCCAGTATCCTGTCTGCCGACAGTGGCCAATGCCAGGTGGCTCAGAGGGAGTGAACCTAACAGGTAATGATGAAGTGATGTCTCTCCTGCCATCCATCTCCACCCTCTGACAAACAGAGGCTAGGGACACCATTCCTTACCCATCCTGGCTAATAGCTATTAATGGACTTAACCTCCATGAATTTATCTCCATGAATCCATCATTAGCTTGCCTGGAACTAGGTGGAACTAGAAAGAAAGAAAGAATGTTATTTTTAAACACAGATACAAGAGCACCTCACAGAAAGATCTCAGATTCTGCCAGAGGTCTGAGGCCAAAGTCCAAGCAAAGGAATGAAAATGTCTTGAAATACAGGCCAGGCGCAACCGACCATTAGAATCTAATGAAACTGAGCCCCAAATATATCACTGTTGTGATGACGTCTCCTTTGGAGCTGGGGGGTGTGATTCCCAGCATGAGCAGGGAATGTGCTAAAAATAGCAGTGCAGCCAGCGTAGTATAGTCAGTGGCGAGCGATTATTATGGGCTAGCTGCCCCAAGTACAAACCCACCCGGATGCCATGGGTGCGTACTGGGAGCGGCTAGCTTGTGTTGCTGCTCGCCACCACCTCTGTTACTTTGGCTACACTATTAGCCTGAGAGCGCAAGCCTGATCAGAGGTAGTGCAAGTATGCCTTCCTGATCTGGGAATCACACCCCAGCGCCAAGTGAAGATGTAGCCTGTGTTGCGTGGCTTCTTCCTGGTACACCTGGAGCCACTCCAGCTACTGAAGGCGCAATACACCTGATTGCCACCAGGTAGCTGCAGGCAGCAGAGGAGGAAAATGACAGGAAATGTAGCCTACAGTCAGGCTGTGTCATTTTAGCCCCACAAAGGTAGAGTATACTGCTGACTGAATCTGTTCCCTGCTGCCTCTGGGCCTCCTGGCCACCTGCAGCCCCATCATGTGCTTTGGGCACCAGCTGTCACTGAATACAGTTCAAAGCAAGTCAAAACCAGCCCCTCCCCAGCTGGTTTTTCCTCCCAGATGTTCCTGCTGGGTTAAAGGCATTATGCCCGGGTAGAATTCTTGAGATCTTTGAGATTTGACATCAGCAAATCATTGCAAATCTAATCAGGGCCACCTCCATTGAATCAGATGACCTAAAGCCAGACGACAGCCCTCAAGCATATTTTGATCTTTTAAAAATGAAGAGTTGTGCATGAAGTCCGTCAATGAAAGCAAATTAGAAATCAGTGTAAGCAAAGAAAAGGGATGCTAGTTACTTAGTGAATGAAGATCCATTCTGAGTTTCTCGAAGGTTGAAATGGCAGATGCACATTTAAAGATATGTAGAAACCTTTGGCAGTCTGAAATGGAATTCAAGGTGACAATGATATAATTGTAGCGACAATAATTGGAGCGACAATAACAGGCAGTAGTCAATCCTTAATAAAAGAGACACAGAAACAATTAAATGTATGTTCTTTATGATGTGAATGTCTGATGAAGTAACACAAAAAGAACAAATATTGGCCCAGGATCTACAGAAACAAAAGGATTACTGGAATCTGTGTGGAGGAAACTTGCTACAAAAAAATGAGAAAGATCTAAGTCCTTGGACAGTTTGTGAAACAGCATTAGGGACCCTGGGTCTTAAACTCTACTCCACAGGGCACTTGGGAGCCAGTAACTACTGACCAGCTATAGACTGACCTGTTAACAGTTGCCAGAACTAGAAGCTCAACTCTGACAGAGTATTCTAGTCCTGGGATTTGATTGGTGGAGCTCCAGGGGTGCTGATTGGTTCCCTGCTTCTATTTAAACCAAGCACAGGACTAGGAAATTACCCTTGCCAGTTTCCCCTGCTTAGGACTGATCCTGTTGTGCTACCAGCCCCCTACTGCCTGGTAACCTGATCCTGTCTGCTTCTGGACACCTGACTCTTGATTTGCCCTCTGGCCTGTCTCAGACTCTGATCTCTTGGTATCTCACCTGACCTGGCTCCCAACTTCTTCTCTGACCACTAGGTCAGACTGCCCATGTCCCAGTTTTGACAAATAGGGCTAGAGGGAGCCACTTACATAGGTGACTGTGGTGTGCGAAGGAGCAGACCTCTCTAACTTTATGGCTTTCCTTATTATAGTATCAGAGCAGGGAATTGCATGCAGGTCTGCTAAGTCCCTGGCTAGCCCCCTAAACACTTGCACCATCCTTCCTCCCAGCTCTGCTCCTTGGGTGGCCCCCGTGCCCTGAGATTCACAGGGACTACTCCTGAGATACTGTCCCCCCAGAGCCTCTCACTAGTATTGAGGTAGGGCGCAGAGTCGACTGGCTCTGTGGGGGACAGGGAAGAATTCTGCATCCTTGAAAGGGTATTGCAGCTAACAGAGCCAGCCATAGAACCCAGGTGTCCTTACTCCTAGTTTAGTGCTCTATCCACTGTTGTTCCTTTCAAGATGGTGAAGAATAAAGTCCTTGACTCAGCCAGCAGACAACAAACCTCTACGTACACCTGAACGCACACACGTGCAAAAACACCTGACTGGGATGGTGCCATGTTGTTATTGCATTCCAGAAGTCAAATAGCTGGAAGTCAAATAGAAATAGTCAAATTTCTCCAGTAGCCTTCTTCCAGGAAAAATGTCACAGCACCAGATATTCTGCACTATCTGATATTGGCTGTTACTCCTTAGGTAACACTTTGGAGGTGACATTTAGTGGGGTGATATATTCCTTCTTCATAGTAGTCGTGTTAAGTAGTAGTGTTATGATAATACCTAGAGCCCCAGGATTGTGGCTCTATTGGGCAAGTTGCTGGCCATACACAGAGTAATAGATGATACCTGCCCCCAAAGAGTTTACAGTCTAATCAAATCTGAAACCCTCAGGCCTTAGGGTATAAACTGATCACTAGCTGAGGTCAGGAAGAAATTCCCCTACTGCCGCTGGTACAACACTGAGAAAAACAGGCGCATTATGTCAGAGGAAGGTGGCACCTATCTACATCTGTCATTGACCAGCCTTGGCAGCTACAGTATCTGATTAGATGAACTAATGTGTCCCATTCCTGCAGTCAGGACCCTGCCGATGGACCCCCATGTCCATGTAGAGTCCCAGTGAAGACAACAGAACTCTACATGGGTACGAGGATATTCTTACACTGCTCTGAGCTTTGGTTTGCAGTGGTATGGTGGTTCCTATGGCAGAACTGCTCACCAGCTTTCTGGCAGGCTGGATAGCCAAAATGTTCCACCTAGCTACTGCTATCCTGGCAGCCCTGTGTTCAAGAGGTATCTGCGGTTCCTTCTGTTCAGTTCAGCTCTCTTTGTGATCTTCGTAATGTTTAGTAAAAGATAACAGATTAAACCAAGTGCAGAGATAATGAAATATAAATTAGTAGGTTTGCCAGCCTTTATCCACAGCACTGTCAGAGTATATTATCTTGTATATCTAGTTCAGAGCAGTCAGTTAAATTTCCCCTTATCAGAAACTGAGTGTGAAGTGTGGTAATGTTGCTAAGTGCAGAACAAAAATCTCTCTTTTTTTGCATCCCATGACTGCTCCAGGCAACATTCTTGGAAACCTCTGACTAGGAAGGAAAAGAAGACCCTGAGATATATGCACTGTGACAAGCCAGGAGGCTAAGCTCCACCGGTAAACCGTCCTGTGAGCGGCAGTCGCCTGTGGCTGTGACATTACCACACTTTGCTCAGCTTCAGAAAGGGAAATTTAACTGACGACTGCTATGAACTGAAGCCACAGCCTAAACCAGATAATCCACCCTGACAATACTGTCAGGCGAAAAAGGCTGTGTTCCCATTGATTTCAGCGCATTGGAGACATATTACCCTGGGCTGTGTATGTTTGAGGGTATATGTGAACACTGTGGGAATATCAAAGGGAAAGACACACTGATTTGGGCAGAAACAGGCCTTGCAGAGATAAATCCCCAAAGTGCCCTGACTGAAATATATATTATTTGGCAAAGTGGGCACAGCAATGATATTGATTGTAATTATAACTTAATCTTCAATCTACATCAGATGTACCCTGCTGGGTTCGTTTAAAAGGGAACCAAACAGAAAAAATAAATCTCTTACATCTCTGAGTTACTGCTGAAGGAACAGCAAGCCCAGATCGTCCACTTTATTAGGGCTTAAATATCAATGACAGGTGAACTTCAAAAGGGTCAAAGTTTGGATTTAATTCAGAGACGATCCAGGCTTCTCTGAATCTCTTGGGTCGTGGGCTGGAAATGATGTATAAACAGGTTTTCAACATGAGGTTGTATGGATAAGGAGAATAGCCAGTCATAATAGTAAATATTTTAAAAAATATATACACTAGGTTTGGAAGGAATATAGACCTTCCAGCACTGGAGCATAAGGCAACCTTTACTTATTCAGAGCTAGGAGGAAACTTTTCCCACAGTGCAGAATGTTCATAGGTGTCAAGAGCATCCCAGAAAAGGCCATGTTCAGTTACCCTCTTTCCTACATTGTCTCTAACCCATTCATGCACTTTTCTCTGAACCATCTGATAACTGGCTACCAGATTACCGGACATGATGGACCACTGGTCCAATCCCAGCAGAGAACATTTTATCCTCCTACATGTTCTTGGATTCCTACTTCTGTTCCAGGCTAAAGAGATCTCAGGAACAAACATTCTCAGGGTATCTTGACACTTCTGGTCATGGTTCTGGCCAGAACCTGGATGTATAAGTGGTGAGAGAAAACTGCAAAGGTAAAGGCCTAGATAATACTTAGTCCTGCCATGAGTGCAGGGGATGGGACTAGATGACCTCTCGAGGTCCCTTCCAGTCCTATGATCCTATGAAAGTTCCAAAGCCTCAAAAAAGTGTTTGGGTACAGTTTGCTTCTAAACGCAGGCAAGGGTTCAAGGTGCTCTTATTTTAGATTCTTGGTGAGGCTGCAATCCTAACTCTCTTAAGTAGATCTTTATCACATGAGCATGGGACTGTGTGTGCATGTAAAGTCTGCATTGGGTTGATAGGGTTTGGGAAAGTTGAGTGTGTAAGCTCTTTGGGGCAGGATACGCATTTTCCTGTATGTAATGTACATTGCAACTAAGCATGCTGATCTCTTATGGTGGGATTTTCAAAAGCGCCTAAGCCCCAGATCCTCAAAGGTATTTAGGCACTTACCTCTCATTAAGTTCAGTGGCAGTTAGGTGCCTAAATACCTTTTTGAGGGATCTGGGCCTAAGTGACTTAGCAGCTTTTGAAAATCCCACTCTTAGAGCCACCCCCTCCTCTTATGGTGTTTTGAGGATTGAGCTCATCGACTTCAACTTAATCACTCCTGGTTTGCATCAGTGTAAATGAGGAGAATCAGGCCTTCTGTCTTTTAATTTGTACCTAGCACTCTTCAAAAATAAATACATAAATAGTGATAACACAAACCAGTTAATTAACATTGGGCATCAATAAATTAATTAAATAAAATAAATCAGCAAGAACAACAAACGTAGCAGCCTAAAAGACAAAGACAAAATCAGAAGTCCAGGCATTTTTAGTTAACTCTTTCATTTTTCATTTCACTGGGGTGAAATGTAGCAGCTCACACTGTCTGTGCTTGTCTTAAGCAATTCAAAAACTTCAACCCAAATGTTCTGCAAAAGCAATAAATTAGGATCTGAGATGAACTGATATTTCAGTTGAAATGCCTCGCACCAGCTTGCTGCTTCAGAATTAGCATGAAACAGTACCAGAGGAAACAGAGGGATTCTCCTGTGTTGTACAAAGGGCTATGTGAACTTTTGAAATTCTTGAGATCTCATTACTGACAACATTTTGACCTCAGAGTTTTCATGTGCTGACCTGGAGGCTGCCTTTGGAGCTATAAATGCAGATTCACTGTCCGATGTGAGCGCATGGATTTATCGAGCAAGGTGAACTTTAAAATGCAAAGCTGTGGGAGGTGGCCACCAAAATAAAGAGTAAGTAAATTAAAAATGATAGGTAAAGAAGCAGGATGGGCTAGAGCTGATGTAAGGAATTAAGGGAACTGAACGCAATCCTTTCTAGGGTGCTCTTGTTGAGCTTTTATGGTTTTGTTGTCTGAAAAATAAGGCTAAGCCTGTTGAAGCCCATCCAGAGAGTTAGGATTAAAAGATCTACACAAGCTTACAGTACAATACGGAAAGCCGGGAGAAAGCAATAGCTACTGGTCTTCTGAAGCTACTTCTTGTTACTCCTGTGACCCAGTTTTACTGGGAACATTATTCAGAAACAAGGGAAAAAATGCAGCCGGGCTAAGGAGAGCAAAATACCAAAGAAACATTTCACCCTAGTTTGAAAAGAGAACAAGGGGTGGAATCCTGGCCTCACTGAAGGCAATGGATGTTTTGCCGTTGTTTTCAATGGAGCGAGGATTTTGCCCCAGGTTTGAATCAGCTTTAGGAGTTAGAATTAGTTTTAAGGGTGACTTTAGACCACACTTTGGGGAGCAACCCTCCACTCAGGTTTCTTACTTTCCAGGAAGGACCCATATTTGTGATGCATTAAGAAAATATTTCTCAGGGTTCCAGATATGGTACCATTCTCAATCTTCACCAAGTCCTTTATGGTTGACAGATCCATGAAACAGCTATAGCAAATTATGCCATCTGAGGATCTGGCCCACTGTGTTGGTGCTTTTCCATTTATCCTCCATTCATCTGAGATTACCTCATTAAAAATAGCCCTGGAATTTCTGAGAAAGTAAAAGCTGTCTTCTCTATCTCCTATAAGGCCTACATTGAGCAGAGTTGGGGAGATATATGGAGGGTTAGGGACAGTGAGATCCGAAATATAAATAAACCCTAATAATAGTTCATAAAATGCATAGATTCCAAGGCCAGAACAAACCATTGTGATCATCTTGTCTGGCCTCCTTTATACACAGACCATAGAACTGCCCCAAAATAATTCCTAGGGCATATTTTAGGGAAAAAATCAGAAATTTATTAAGACAGTTGACGGGTGATGGGAGAAAGAGGTGAACAGGGAGAAAGGATGGATAGAAGAGAGAAAAGAAAGGGAAATGATAAACTGATAAGCCTGGGCTACAAAAATGAGTTAGCATCTAACTAGAAGGGTGACTTGCTTAGATTGTATGCTCTTTGGGACAGGGACCATCTTTTGCTGTGTAACTATCCAGAACTTAACACAGTGGGGGCCTGGTCTATGAGTGGGGCTTGTCGACACTACCATAATATAAATAATAAATAAAGGGCAGCTGAAATTCAGTGGGCTGAGTGTTGGTAAGAAACCAGTTTTCTAACCATCAGAGAAATGAAATTCTGGAGCATCCTTCCAAGGAGAGTAGTGTGTGCGTGTGTGGGGGGAACCTAACTTGTTTCAAGACTGAGGTTGATAAATGTATGGATGGTATGGTATACAGAGGTTGCCTGCAATTGCAAATGATCCATCCACAATTGCTTTTAGCAAATATCTCCAACGGCTGGAGATTGGACGCTAGATGGGGAGGGCTCTGAGTTACTACAGAGAATTCTTTCCCAGGTGTCTGGCTGGTGGGTCTCACCCACATGCTCAGGGTCTAACTAATCACCATATTTGGAGTGGGGAAGAACTTTTCCCCGGGTCAGATTGGCAGAGACCCCGGAGGTTTTCGCCTTCCTCTACAGCATGAGGCAAAGGTCACTTGCTGGTCTGATCTAGAATAAATGGTGGATTCTCTATAACTTGAAGTCTTTAAATCAAGATCTGAGGACTTCAGAGATTATGGGTCTATTACAGGAGTCGGTGGGTGAGGTTCTGAGGCCTGCAATGCAGAGGAGGTCAGACTAGATGATCATAATGGTCTCTGCTGGTCTCAAAGTCTATGGGGAGGGTTGGGGCTCTCCCTTGAAAATAGCTAGCTGAGGACCTTAGATTATGTGGGAAAAGTTTCTCCCTGGAATAAATGAACACAACTCCAGTGAATTCACTGAAAATGTGTCTGCTTATATCAGGGCAGAATTTAGTACCAGGCATAGGAGTCAAAGGAAAAGAAAGACAAATGGTGGAAAAACAAGCCAAGTGGTAGTGGAAGATTGGATACAGACTGCAGGGGCACTGGAGAACGTAGGAAACCATGGTCCACTGGCATCTGACTTTACAGAGAGGACGTGTTGTGGGGAGAACAGGATTCATAAGCCAGCACTCCTGGGTTCTATTGCTGATTGTAATGCTCAGTTGGTCTTGGGCAAGATATTTAAACTTACCTACCTTGTAGGGGTGATGTGATGTTTCAATTAATGTTTGTGGAGTATTCTGGTATTCTTTGCATGCATGCAAAATGTTGTTGCTACTGGTAGTGTTAGTAAGTATTAGGACTGAGATAATGGATGCATGTTATCATCAGACCCTAGTGCAGAGTGAGATTAAGACTGATCACTGCCTTCCTCCCTGTTTGCCCCTCCCCACCCTTCGCACACGTGCTCGGGTGCCATTCACAAGTGCAGCCCGTATGCTCACCTGAGCAAAATCTCTGTGCACCATAGCAACAACTGTGCACCTGAACATGGAAAGGGTAGAGAGGCGGTAAGATCATTGCCCCACCAATCCTTGTATCCTAGCCAGCAGAGACGGTCAGCTGCAGAGGAGCCTTTACCTGAAGCTGCACTTTCCTTATATGCTGGGAAGACGGTAGAGGCATTGTGCTTCCTGGCGGCACAATGCCTCTTAGTGTACCTGCTGAAGCAATGTGGCTATGTACCCCACTCAACCGGGCCAGTGCTTTAAAGGCATCACTGAGCCCTTAGGATATCAGTATTCTGTTTCCCTGGAACTTGTCTATGCTACTTGTTTCTACTGCGCTCTTAAAACAGTTTCTTGTTCTACATTTCACTAATTCTTATGTCAAGGACGTTTGTGTGCCTTTCTTCTGGAGTCATTCTCTCCTAGCCCTTAACGTCACCTTGAGTTTTTGTTGACCCAGAGTATATGTTGGGAGTTGGGACTGGGTTGTGATCCAGATGTATTCAAATATATTGAAGTCATAGTGGTGTGGCCAGACGATCCTTGTGTACCTGTCTGTAGCACTCTGTTTTGCTCGTTAGATTAGATGGGTACTGAAGGATTGCTCTAGCCAAGACCCAAACAAGCATGGAAAGTTCACCATCAAGGATATAATCTCTGATATCCAGCTGCAGTTGTACCTGAGTGTACATTGAAGAGGCATGTAACTAGGAAGAGGTTTTCTCCTTAGTACTTTGGGATTTCTACTCTGTTAAGAGACTGGACTAGGTGAGAAAGGATGATGCAATATTTAGCACACTAGCCTGTAACATGAGAGATCCTGGTTCAATTCCCTGCCGTACCACAAATATCCTGTGTAACCCTGGCCTAATCACATAGTTAGTCACTCTCTGCCTCAGTTTCCCCTCTGTAAAATGAGGACAATAGCACTTCCCTACCTCGTAGGGTGCCATGAGGATAAGTTCATTAAAGATTCTGAGGCATTCAGATACTATGGTGATGGGCACCATATAAGTACATAAAATAGATTCCTTTCTTTCAATTTAGTTGGAAGTAAATTTTCTTTGTTACTTTTTTTAAAGGAGGCAGTTTTACCTGTAATATCCTAGATCTAAGTAATATAATATAATAATAATTAATTAATGATTCTTGCTGACAAGCAGAGAGGTTGATTTCTGAATTTTAGGTTTCAGGGAGACTTTCTTTCACAGCATATTGGAAAAGACCTTATAGGGTTTTGGTTTTGTTCACCTTCTTATGGATCACTGAGTGGGGGCCATCTATTTGGATCAGGTGGTGTGTCCCACGCAGCTAATTTCCTCAAAGGAGGGTCCCCTACCGATCTTCATACTCCACCACCCCAGAGTAAATGGGAGTGGGCAGAGCTTTGTCATCATCCACCAACACATCATCAAGTGGAGCTGAGCTGATGCATGTGAGGGTGTACTAATCTGCAGCTGGATTAGGCCAACAATAAGTTACTTTCTCTTTGAAGCAAGGGGGGAGCAAGGAGGGAATTTTGGTCCAGCAATAACACCACCCTTTACTGTGACCAGAGTCCTTGTCACACAGTTTTGCTGTTGGTCTCCTTCCAGCCTAGTAACTTGCATTCTGAGTTTACCAGTTACCCATCTGCTTGCTTCATTGTACAATTGTTCTGTTCCCTCCCAATGAAATAAGGCTGGAAACAATTTCTTCTCTCACTGCCATCTTCATCCTGAATTGCACTGTGGTAAAAAGTAGCTGGATGGTGTTGTTTAAATTGTTTTAAAAACATACAATGTAAAAGCATCGCCCCCATATTCCAAGAGGCTTTTCTACTCCACAACCACCAAACGGAAAATTCTGCTGCCCTGATTAAACTTATATGTAGAGGTGAATAAAATATAAAAGAGGTCTTGAGCATCATATATTATTTATTGTCTTTTCCGATAAGTATGATAGTTTTTTTAAGGATCACAGTATATTTTTAGACACCTTGTAAAGCACTCAAGCTTTTGCTTAGAGTACTAAGAGTGTAAGGTTTAATAAGCCAGTTGACAGAACATTAGTGACATCAAAGCATTGAGAAAAAAACTCTGTTTGCTTGCATTTCCTTTCATCTGACTTTTAAATACAGTGCAATCAACAGGACTAAGACAGAAAAACACACACACATTCCAAATATATGTAATTAATACCGATGTGATGAACTATTTGAAAATAATGTAGATTTTCAAAGAATCAAGATATTCAAATGAAGTGAATATTTTAGGGACCCTGCTGTTTCAATCTGCTTATATGTTGTTTTTCTTTTGTTTTTTGAAAGGTGCTGGACAACAATATCAGAGATTGGTGTCATCTGGGTACCACAAGAGAGGTAAAGCATGGGCAGTAACAGTATCAGATTCTTCTGTCATTGACTCTGAACTTGTGGGAAACACTTCTGGAAAAGAAAGAATGGTAGGTTTTCCATGCTTCGTTGCTGTCAAAGCCCCCAGCATCGATGCTACTTAATGCCTGCTCTGAAGGACGTTTTTGTGACATGGACACTAAGTCTTCATATGGTAATATCTCTCTGAACTTCAAACCTTTTCACATCACGCATTATCCTCAACCCGGTGCCATGCACTGTCAGTCTTCCATCACATATTTGTCCTTTGCTCTAGTTTATCAGAATGTAGTGCCACAAAATGCTAGCAATGGGTCCGAGCCAATGGCATGGAAAACATGACAGACTCAACACCTGTCCCTCCATGATAGACAAACCCCCGCATCCAAAATCCAGAAACAGAGAGCTTGAAGTACAAATCTGAGTCTGAACATTCCCCTTTCCAATTTGTTGTTTGTTCTTGGCCTGTTGAAGAGAGATTCAAGATAAGAACTTTTATCTGAGCCTGGATCTGGGTTTAGATAAATGGTTTTGGTTTGGGCCATCTCTGCTAAACACTAGCAACCCACTTTGAAAATTGATCTCCAACTTGCAAGCCCGAGCACTTGTAATGCCTGCAAGTCTTGTGCATTCGCAGTGCATAGTGCTATGCCACAGTGACAAGTTGTTTCATATTCTACATCAGATTTCGGCAACATTTGGCACATCAGGGAAATCCGCTGGCAGGCCAGGACGGTTTGTTTACCTGCAGCATCCGCAGGTTCGGCCAATCGCAGCTCCCACTGGCTGCGATTTGCCGTTCCAGGACAATGGGGGCTGAGGGAAGTAGTGGCCAGCACATCCCTCGGCCCACGCTACTTCCCGCAGCCCCCATTGGCCGGGGACGGCGAACCGCAGCCAGTGTGAGCTGCCATCAGCCGAATCTGTGGACGCTGCCGATAAACAAAGCGTCCCGGCCCATCAGGAGATTTCCCTGACGGGCCACGGGCCAAAGGTTGCCGATTCCTGTTCTACATCAATGCAATGTATAATTGTTTCTGTTCCCTATATTTAGAGAGGGGACAATGTTAGTTCCTTATCTCAGCACGGTAAATGCATTATGGTTGGCTTGGCAGTTTGAACACATCCGTGTTATTTGAGTACTTCTGTAAGTAGATTTATTAGAGATGGGCTCAAGCCCCCCACCATTTAGATCTAAATCCAGATTTCAAGCACCCAGCAGTGTTGACTTAAACTGTTGCTTTCTGCCTGTTTTAGGTACACACACCAGCTTTGAAGTTTGAATTCAGATCCAGCTCTAGATTTTGAACACACACAAAGCTTGGGGGTATTTGGATCTGGAGTTTTGGTCCAGGCTCTACTCTAATAATTATCATGATGATTATTATTGAAATATGTATACTCATTAACATGTAATGATGGATTGATATCTCCTGCAGCTCCCATTCCTTTTAATCACAGTGGTAGGTACTCAGCAACCAGACCTCAGGACTCTCCTACTCATTGGTTGTACATCATCTCCATGGTATTTTAATACTCCATGGGGAGTAGAGGAGGGGGAGGATTCCCTAGTTTGTTGGTAAACCAACATGGTACTCATATCGATGTTACTTTCCATGTAAAGAACATAAAATACACTCAGCTTCAAAAGTAAAGCTGGTGCTGAATGGCTTTTTCTCCTTAAGGGCCTGATTTTCCAGGCAGTTTTTGCCTATGGAGATGTTTCAGCATTAGTTTTGATCATATTCTCTTTCACACCCTCTATCGAAGGTACTAAAAAGGGAATTCACAGGAATTCGTAAGGTGCCATAAGCACTGTTCTCAGAAGTGTAAAAGAAATGAATCCGATAATAGCTTTCAGATTAAGTTCTTCTCAACATGGGTTGTTCACTGGGTGTTAAAGAACATTTAGTAACAGTTTAAGCGAGGCAAATGAGGATGTAATCAGAATTCATCCGGTAAGGCGCTCTCCATGCTAAACGTTACATTCTTTGTGTGCGGGGTAAAGGTTTCTGTCCCCTCCTGACCTGTTCAGATGAAAGCTGGATGGTTCCTTTAAAGCACATTTTTCAGGGACCTTTATCAGACAGCCAAAAAAAAAAAGGGGTGGATGTCTTTTAAAACCTCAATGCACGCTACATAACACAAACCACCTGCCACATGCTCAGCATAGAAGCTTGTTCTTACTACAGGAAGTTTCTTCCTTAGCACGGGCCACACACGTGGCATGTCCACTGCTGGCAGTACATTTCAAATCAGGTCATTCATATTCCTTCTGTCATTGAAAGGTTAGTCCTGCTCAGAGATGGATTGCAGCATATGTTGCACGTTCTCCTCGTGCTAAGTCTGTTAGGTCAGGATGTGAAGAAATTTTGACATAGTGGTTGAAAAGCCTGCCCTTCTTTATCACTCACGCTCAATGTTAACAGCTCCTTATGGGAAAGGCCCATAGAATTTAATGGCAAATGATCATTTATTTCAATAATGTTTGAACCCTTCTGTAGATGTAAGAGAATTTTAGCCTTGGCTATTGCTTTAGGAAGAATGGTTCCAAGAAGTCTGTAGAAAGGATCTTGTTTTCTATTGAGTTGGGTTCGTTTTTAAACTGATTTCTACAGAATGCTATTTGAACGTCTACTGGACATTTTTGTTTCCTCCTTACTAGATTCTACAGCACTTTTCCAGAAGGGAGTGCATGGTGTCTGGATTGTCTTGGTACTCATTAAGGAAGAGGTACCTCAGCCTTCTGCTTTATGACTGCAGCCTGAGTAACAGAGCAAGTCTTATACTCAGGGGCATGCAGAGGGAAAAAAAAATATGGCTTTTGGAGGGGCACTGTGACAGGGTTGGGGAAACCCCCGTCTGGTGCAGGGCGAGTGTGCATGCCTTTCTGAGGGAATAAAGGGTGGGGGGGGGTACGTATCTTACGTCAGTGTCCCTCCCAGCCCAAGTCCACACGCTCACCCTTATCAGCAGGGCAGTGCGGCCTAGTGGCCAGAATCTGAAAATTCACCCTTGTCACGGGGCAGTAAGGCCTAGGGGCCAGTGTCCATCAATCCACCCCTTTTCGCAGGGTAGTAAGGCCTAGTGGCCCAAGTCAATAATTTAGCCCCTCCCTGCGGAGCAGTAAGGCCCAATAGCCAGAGTCAGGAAATCCACCCCTTCTCGCAGGGCAGTAAGACCTAGTGGACCAAGTCAATACATTCACCCCTGTCCACAGGGCAGTAAGGCCTACCTGCCAGAGTCAATACATTCACCCTTGTCAGCAGGGCAGTATGGTCTAGCAGCCACTGCTGGGCACAGGGGGAGGGGTTGCACCCCCAGCAGGGCCCTTCTTCTCCACCAGACCCCAGCCCAGGGCCCTGTTAGTGTTCGTAGTTCAGGCCACTGAGTCCGCAGGGAAGGCTCCGACCGACACACGCTGACTCAAGGTTTCGGCTCCCTCACCGGCCCACTGTCTGATTCCCTGGGCTGCTTCCTGTCATTTTCCCTGCTGCTGTGGTCTGGGCATCCCTGTTACCTGTAGGTTCTCTGGTCTGCCCCTTCTCTGGTGCCTCCTAACCTTGTGAGGCCTCTGGGGTGGCCTGGGCGCCTGCCTGGGCTGCAGCATCCCCAGCTCCTACGGTCCTGGGCTTCCACTGAGCCTTGGCTGGAGCATGTCCTTCCTCCATGGCAGCCAGCCCCAACTGAGCTGAGCTGCTCTTTTTTATACTGGTACACCTGAAGCATGCCCAGTAGGGTAAAGCGGGTGTGGCTTCCTCGGCCCACAATGTAGGGTTAACCCCTTCCCATCCAGTGCAGGGCGAGTGCGCCCCAACACAGCCCCCGCCACAGCCCCAGGGCCAGAGGAACTGTTAGCTCCCGCCACGGTCCTGGGGCTACAGGAGCTGTCAGTTCCCGCTGTGGCCCCAGGGCCATAGGATCCCACTCTCCCCCTGCAGGCCTGGGGCCAGAGGAACTCACTCTCCCTACCGCAGCCCCAGGACAAGAAGATCTCACTCTTCCCACCGCGACCCTGGGACCAAAGATGTTCTGTGCCCCCGTCAATTATTGGGTGGCCCGTGGCCCTGCTTGCCTGATCATACGCCTCTTCTTACAGTGCCCCCTTGTGTAAATATCGCAAATCTCAAGCACCATATGCTCTTTCAATTAGGCTTGGCAGAATTTGATGTGTATGTTTTTATATTTTTGACTGATAATATCAATTTTTTAATCAATTTAAATTTTCATTGTGGGAAATGATGAGGGGAGAGTCAGACAACAGGGCAGGTCAGACAATAATTATAAATTATAAGTAGATGTTGATTTAAAAAAGTTAAAGCTTTGCAACTGTTATAACACAAATTGTCAACAACACGTTACAATATACAAAGTAAGTATGCTTAAATCAGACTCTATTTAAATTCTCAAGCAGCATTCTTCTTACTTTGCCTATCTGTAAATTTCAATTATTATCAATGGAAATATTTCTTTGTCGTTTTGTGTGTATGGTGAAATCAACATTTACCTTCATTTACCGACACAAATGTAATCCTTTGAAACCTATCTTTAATCTACTTCTTTTCATGGAGTGTCTCAACAAAATAGCCAATTAAAGGAGAACTGACTGGTGTCGTTTATCTGTCTTTCAAAAACCCTTTTACAAAGTCCTGCGCAAAAAGAAGCTAAGTAGTCATAGGAGAGATGTAAAGTTCCGTGAGTCAGAAAGTTGCTTAGCGACAGAAAGCAAAATAGTAGGAGTAAAAGATAAGTTAGAACTTCTCAACATAAGGAAAGGTCAGCAGTGACCCGCTTCCATGTTCCATGCTAAGACTTGAGCCGAACCAGGCTTTTTTGCCGAAACTCTGTGATGAAAACGGCAGATCCAGCAACACCAAATTTGACTTACCGTGTGAATTTGTGTCGCTTTGGCCAAATTGTTTGGTTTGAAAACAAAACAAAAAGTCTGAAAAAACCCTAACCATTTCATTTCACCAGTTTTCTAAATGAAACGCTTCAGTTGGAAATGACGTTTTGTGTTGAAATTTTCTTTGCTTTTCAGACAGTTAATTTTTAAATTGTTAAAAATTCAAAATGAAACTTTTAATATTGGGCTGAACAAACTGTTTCGTTTGTGGACCACGGGGTCCACAGCTCAGATTCAGCTCACATGTGGTGGTAGAGCGTACCGGCACCTCTTTCATACTGCCTTCTTGTTCTCTAGAATCAAAGCTTTTAGAGACGAGGAAGGATAATCCTATGGTTACAGCACTAACCTTGGGTTCGTTAGACCCAGGTTCAATGTCCTCCTCTGCTGCAGATTTCACGTGTCCTTGGGCAAGTCACTTAGCCTCTCTGTGCCCCAGGTCTGTAAAATAGTATTTCACCCCTCATGGGGGTCTTGCAAGGTATTTGAATATTATAATAATGGGTGCCATATATATTTAAAAGAAGTCTCTACCTGTTATAAGATAGCCTTGAAAACATGAACGGGGTGTAACATATACTGTGAGGTCTGCCTGCGTTTGCAGAACATTAAGCAATAGCTGCAAGAAATGCAACCAGCCCCATTCACCTCACTGGGTGCTGATGATAATACATGAAACATCAACACAGTTAACTCACTCCTCATTGAAGCATGTAAGAAAGGGGAGAGAGGCTCATATTGCAAAGAGCTGCACTATCTGTTGTGAGTGACAGGTCATTTTGGTGCCATAAGGGAGTGAGCTTGGGGGAATACCACCATTTTTTTCCACTTTTTTTGGTTCCAAGAAGGAACCAAACTGAAGGAGCCTAGTAGAGCCCAGCAGGGCAACTAGGTCACCCTAAACATGACCCAAGCTCAAGAAGCCCAGCAGAGTGTGCAAGCTTCACCAACGGGAAGCCAAGTCTGAAGCCCTACAGGGCACATGGATGTATTCGAACCCTACTGAGGGGGAGCTTTGCGCAGGAAGGCCTCAGAGCATGTGTGATCCTATATTGAACATCTGCCCCAGCTCCTGTTATCAAAACAATGCGAGTGTCTCTGAATAAGTAGCAGTTAATGAAGCTGCAAGAAGGATTCACATGTACAAATTCCAAGGCAGATCCGGAAAGTCTTATATTAGTACATCAATAGCACTCAGATAAGTGTTTTGTGAGTTCTCTTTGCAGCATGTCAGTGATCTATATACCAATATTAAGTGAGCTCCTTTAAGTCTGGAAAAAGGCTAATGTAGTGCCCATCTTTAAAAAAGGGAAGAAGGAGGATCCTGGGAACTACAGGCCAGTCAGCCTCACCTCAGTCCCTGGAAAAATCATGGAGCAGGTCCTCAAGGAATCAATTCTGAAGCACTTAGAGGAGAGGAAAGTAATCAGGAACAGTCAGCATGGATTCACCAAGGGAAAGTCATGCCTGACTAATCTAATTGCCTTCTATGATGAGATAACTGGTTCTGTGGATGAAGGGAAAGCAGTGGAGGTGTTATTCCTTGACTTTAGCAAAGGTTTTGACACGGTCTCCCACAGTATTCTTGTCAGCAAGTTAAAGAAGTATGGGCTGGATGGATGCACTACAAGGTGGGTAGAAAGTTGGCTAGATTGTTGGGCTCAACGGGTAGTGATCAATGGGCTCCATGTCTAGTTGGCAGCCGGTATCTAGCGGAGTGCCCCAAGGGTCGGTCCTGGGACCGGTTTTGTTCAATATCTTCCTTAATGATCTGGAGGATGGTGTGGATTGCAGCCTCAGCAAGTTTGCAGATGACACTAAACTGGGAGGAGTGGTAGAAACGCTGGAGGGTAGGGATAGGATACAGAGGGACCTAGACAAATTGGAGGATTGGGCCAAAAGAAATCTGATGAGGTTCAACAAGGACAAGTGCAGAGTCCTGCACTTAGGACGGAAGAATCCAATGCACCGCTACAGACTAGGGACCGAATGGCTAGGCAGCAGTTCTGCAGAGAAGGACCTGGGGGTGACAGTGGACGAGAAGCTGGATATGAGTCAACAGTGTGCCCTTGTTGCCAAGAAGGCCAATGGCATTTTGGGGTGTATAAGTAGGGGCATAGCGAGCAGATCGAGGGACGTGATCGTTCCCCTCTATTCGACATTGGTGAGGCCTCATCTGGAGTACTGTGTCCAGTTTTGGGCCCCACACTACAAGAAGGATGTGGAAAAATTGGAGAGAATCCAGCAAAGGGCAACAAAAATGATTAGGGATCTGGAACACATGACTTATGAGGAGAGGTTGAGGGAACTGGGATTGTTTAGTCTACGGAAGAGAAGAATGAGGGGGGATTTGATAGCTGCTTTTAACTACCTGAAAGGTGGATCCAAAGAGGATGGATCTAGACTATTCTCAGTGATAGCAGATGACAGGACAAAGAGTAATGGTCTCAAGTTGCAGTGGGGGAGATTTAGGTTGATATTAGGAAAAACTTTTTCAGTAGGAGGGTGGTGAAACACTGGAATGCGTTACATAGGGAGGTGGTGGAATCTCCTTCCTTAGAAGTTTTTAAGGTCAGGCTTGACAAAGCCCTGGCTGGGATGATTTAATTGGGGATTGGTCCTGCTCTGGGCAGAGGGTTGGACTAGATGACCTGCAGAGATCCCTTCCAACTATGATATTCTATGATTCTAAGATAAGGAATTTGTCCTAGACTTGATTTGAACCAGGAACACATAATGTCAAAAGAAGTGACTCTTTTCTTCATTTAAGATACAGTAGAATATCCACGAAGGTCCTGATTCAGGAAATCACGGAAGCATGTGCGTAAGTCACAGTTATGTATATGCTTAAATAACAGTTAGTATGTGATGACGTGCTTTGCCGAATGGGGATAGTTTTCAGAATTGGGCCTAAATGCTCCTCTTCATAAGAGGGCAAGAAAGCCATTACAATTTGCTGCTAAATAATATTTGGGGGGTAACTAATGAAAATGTTGCATGGGTTTTAGCCCCATGACTCCTACTGAGGTTGCATATAGTAGGACTCTGCAGACCCTTTTCAGCAAAGTCTTAAGGGTCAGCCAAGTCCCATCACATGAGTAGTTTCACTGAAGTCGAATAAAATTAAGCATGTCCCTTGCCAGACTGGGTCTTAATTCTATTCATGGTGGATTGATTTAAATCACCAAATTTAATCATGGCTTAAATCAGCATGCAGAAAACCGTGATGTAAATAATCGGTTTTAATTATGTTTTCAATTTGAACTTTTGTAGTTATTTTCCCAAAGAAAGGTCCATTCTTATTGACTGTATAACTATTAAAAAAGGTGGATTTAACTATATACAATTGAAGAGAGCCTTTACACTACTTCTGGTACTTTTAATAGCCAGGAGGATACATTATAACTACATACCCTTATTTAGGCAATTATGTAGCTTCACATACATTTTTTTCAGATTCTTCATGTCTATGTTTTTTTCATTATGTTAGAAAACAGGTTGTCACAGGGTGACGCTGGTCCTTTAAGTGGGAAGAGACCAGTGCAGCTGTGACTGATGGGCTGGACCCCAACTGCATGAAAAGAGGGTACGTGGGACCTAGAGGGAGGAGGTCCCTGAAGGAAATCAGGAAGGGCAGGTGACAGCATCCTTAGCATAAAGGAGAGATGGGAGGTGCAGCAGAGAGTTGTCAAGGGAAAGAACTGCGGGAAACCAGCAGTGCAGTAACCATGGGCTCCTGGGGATGAGTTGAAGAACTGGCTAGAGCTGGGGAACCCCACCAAATTACAGAAAAACTTTAGCAGTGGTCCCCGGGAAGAGGCTAAGAGACAGTGTGTTCAGAGTAAGCTGGGCCCAGAAGCAAGGGTTTGACTCTAGATGGAAATCTTTTGCTCCTTTTTGAGATTGAAGCTCCCCTCTATTCCTCTTTCTCTTTCTCTTTCTCACTCCTGCTATTTTTCCACATTTAGAGCCGTATTTATTTATTTATATTAACATTGGTACAGGCTCTTAAACAGAGAGGGACAAAAATGATACTACATTCTGTGCCCATGGGCAATATGGACATGAACTGTATGTTATGGCCATGGTTTATCTGTGTGAAGCTATTGATTTTCTTTTTCTCTGCAGGAACCAGAAGGTGGCACCTGACTACTTGCTTGTAAATTTACATGTCTTTTCCATCCTCGTTTTACAGGATAAGTTTTGTGATTTGCTTTCTCTTATGTATTTTATTAAAGAGAATAAATAAAACAGAAAAACCTATTTTAATTTACAGCTGATTGTAGTCATCAGCTAAAGAGAATGATAGCTGTAACTATAGTTCTCCATTATTATTAATTATCATTAACAATAATTATTATTTATCAATAATATTATTAAATAATATTAAATAGTATTATTAATAATAATAACTATTACTTTTCTCTTCCATAGCATCTTCCAATTTGAGTGTCTTAAAGTACTTTTCTGACCTGAATGGATTTAGCCACACACACTCCTGTATCTTGGTACTATAATCCCCATTTTATGGAAGGGAAAACTGAAGCATATGGAGGTTCAAGTGACTTGTCCAAGGATTAAAGAGAAATGCCATGGCAGAGTTAGGAACAGATCTCAGATCTCCTTGCTTCCAGGACAATGCCGCCTTCAGCCATAAGATCATGCCACTAAAGCACGCTTGAGTTTTACCTGTTTATTGTTACAGGTGCACATATCTTGCTGATTCTCCAGTTCTCTTGATTCATTATCCTCATAACAGTAGATGGGCTTTTTTTTTTGAGGGCAAGAAGCTGAGATCTCGGTGGCAATGTTGCTACAGAACAGCATCCTGTGAACATTAATGTGCTGGGATTTGGTTTTGGAATAAATTTGGAGACAGGTAGTAAGAAAGCTCTCTGATTACTCTATTGGCTCCACCCTGCATGGGCTGAACAGGATCTGGCCTTAGAATAGGCTTGTCAGCAGGATGTGCTGAGCATATTTACTGTAAATTAATTGAGCCCAAATTATCCACAAACTTAATTATTATGTTATTACAGTAGCACCTAGAAGCCACAATCACAGTATGCATACATGTAGTAAGAGGCAGTACCTGTCTTCAAGAGCTGGCCTTCTAAATAGACAAAAAATACAAAGGAAATTTTATCATCTCCATTTTCCAGCCAAGGCCCAGAGAGATTATGTGGCTTGCAATAGGTCACTTAGAAAGGCTGTAAGAAAGCTAGGCACAGATTTACGGAGCAGCAGTCTGATCCTTCCTCTCTTATATATAAAGAGACCACTTCAGCCATGACTGAAATCTGTCTGTGGAATGCAGTGAGCAGTGAACAGCCATACAGCAGAGCAGTTTAGGACAGGAAGTAGAAAGTACCTTCCGCAAATGAAACTGCGGGACAAATAGGTAGACAGTTGTCATGTACTACACTCTGGCTCCCTTCTTATTCCATTGCAGCGTTACACAATGCTTACATTGATAAACAACACATCCCTTCCTCTAAGAGGCAAAACACCTGGCTTCCCAGAATATCATTATGGAGGAACATTTTTATAGTTTTGTAATGGTTGCTATCAACAAACCATAAACACAGCAAATGTGTGAATTGATATCTAATTGCATTTCTGTGGTTGGTTTGACAAAATAAAATACCCCAACCTTCTGGAAGCAATTAGAGGTATTAATAAAAATGGATTTGCACTGCACATTTATTGCTAACTATATCATAGAGTTATGTACATGAAAACTCCATTTTGTATTTGCGTTATAAAATGCTCTTTCACATTTGATGTGAATTCAGTACTGACTATTTTGATCCAGAAAACAAACAGTGATAGATCAGAGAGCACTTGAAGGAGATGCTAAATTAAGTGTTTCATCTCTGCTTTAAATAAAGGAAGTTCTGTAAAATGTTCTTTCAATACCTTGAAAATCTTGAGCCAAGTTAATCAGTGATGTAACTATAAGGAAACCAGGCAAGTTATGCCAGGGATGAATGTGGGCCCTGAGACTGTTATTCAAATTTTGGTCAGGCCATTGGTTAACATAGTTTATTAGGTGGAATTTATCCATGGCAATAATAAACACATACAGTTTAATGTGCTTACAGTGAACATAGTTACAGGGAAGGGAATAGAATTAATGAGTTGTCTGAACACATTAAAGTGTACAGATTACAGGTTTTTTATTACTATTTATTTTGTATGTTAGTGGTGCCTAGAAGCCCCAACCAAGATCAGGGAATCATTGTATTTGAGAGTATATCACTACCCAGTAATGCACAATCCTTGCCTTGAAGAGCTTACAAACTAAATAGACAAGACATGCAAAGACAAGGTGTCTTTCTAAAGGAGATGCTCTCGTTCAGCCACACGTTATGGGGCTTGATGGACGAATCACTGGGTGAAATTCTATGGCCCATGTTAGCAGCTCAGACAAGGGAACCACAATGTTCCCTTCTGGCCTTGAAATCTATGGTTGAGGGCAAGGGAGCCGCAGACAAGAAGTGATTAGTTCAAGGTCATACAGCAGGTTAGTAGAAGAACCAGGAAAAGCCCCCTTGGCTCCTGAGCCCTAACCCAATACCCTAGCCACTGGATGGCACTGCCTTCCAAAGAAAAGCTTCTGCCTAGAATGGCATTGCCTGTGAACCAAGTATATTTATTGTGGGCCCATTCCAGTTTCATCTGTCCATCCCCACCCTGTGTCTGTCTTGACTACTTATATTACAAGCTTTTGTGGTCAGGGACTGTCTAGTACTCTGTAGTGGTCCATTGTCCAGCGCATAGCACAATGGGGCCCCATTCTTGGTTGGTCCTTAGACATTACAATAATAAACATTATTATTAATATTAGGAGTAGTATTTAATAATGATAATCTAGTAGAACTATTATTAATTATAGTAGTAATGTTTAGTAATAAAAGTCTACCGACCTACCTAGTAGTTATCTAATACCTAGTTCAGGTAAATGTATAGGCTATTTTCCAATACATGTGTGGGTGTGTGCACAGAGCAGTCACCCTTGAAAATGTTAAATTTTGCTTTTGCAACCAAATAACATCACAAAAGTATTTACTGTATTCTCTGGATATTCCTAGGGAATAGCGCAAATATTGTACTAATATTATGTAGTTACAAAGGCAATTGGAAAAAAAATTAAGAGCTACCACTATATGTATATGTGTGTAATCTATACATGTATACACACACACACACACACACACACACACACACACACACACACACACACACACACACACACACACACACACAGAAGAAATAAAGATAGAGGAAGGGAGCTGTTCTCTTGAAGAAGCATAACTGTGAAAAGTAAACCCAATTCTTTAAAATGTTTCCATACTGTGAATTTATTACAGCTGCAAATAGATTAAAGGGATGTTTAAAGTATACCATTAAACAGCTACAAATCGCTGTTTCACGTGAGTTGCCTGGGCTACATCAGTAGCCCCCTAAATGATCAAAAAGTATAGCTGGAGGCAAGGTCCAAAACCACCTGCTTATACAAAAGACGTTTATGTGAGATTACTGATATCAGACATTTACAATGATCTTCCTTTAAACACTGCAATGAAATCAGCATCAAAATTGTGTTAATGTAATGTTGTGTCTACCTCAAGTAATATTGTGTCTACAAGAGCAAGGAAATTACAGCTGCATCCTTGACTCAGCCCATATGTAACAATATTGTAACTGTGGATTACATCCATATTTATCTCTACGACATGCTAAACACTCTTAAGCATTATAAAACGCCTTTAGCCCTGATTTGGCAAAGCACTTAGGTGTATGCTTAACTTTAAGCATGTGAAAAATTCCACCTTATTCAGCAAGCACTTAAGCACATGCTGATATGCTTTGCTACATAGGTAGGGCCCTAACAAATTCACGGCCATGGAAAATGTGCCGCGGACCATGAAATCTGGTCTCCCCCGGTGAAATTTGATCTTTTGTGTGCTTTTACTCTGTACTACCCAGATTTCATAGGGGGGACCAGTGTTTCTCAAACTGGGGGTCCTGACCCAAAAGAGAGTTGCAGGGGGGTCACAAGGTTATTTTAGGGGTGGTCACAGTATTGTTACCTTCACTTCTGAAGGAGGATCCTGGGAACTACAGGCCGGTCAGCCTCACCTCAGTCCCCGGAAAAATCATGGAGCAGGTCCTCAAGGAACCAATCCTGAAGCACTTAGACGATAGTAAAGTGATCAGGAACAGTCAGCATGGATTCACCAAGGGAAGGTCATGCCTGACTAATCTAATCGCCTTCTATGATGAGATTACTGATTCTGTGGATGAAGGGAAAGCAGTGGATGTATTGTTTCTTGACTTTAGCAAAGGTTTTGACACGGTCTCCCACAGTATTCTTGTCAGCAAGTTAAAGAAGTATGGGCTGGATGAATGTACTATAAGGTGGGTAGAAAGTTGGCTAGATTGTCGGGCTCAACGGGTAGTGATCAATGGCTCCATGTCTAGTTGGCAGCCGGTGTCAAGTGGAGTGCCCCAGGGGTCGGTCCTGGGGCCAGTTTTGTTCAATATCTTCATAAATGATCTGGAGGATGGTGTGGATTGCACTCTCAGCAAATTTGCGGATGATACTAAACTGGGAGGAGTGGTAGATACGTTGGAGGGCAGAGATAGGATACAGAGGGACATGGACAAATTGGAGGATTGGGCCAAAAGAAACCTGATGAGGTTCAATAAGGATAAATGCAGGGTCCTGCACTTAGGACGGAAGAACCCAATGCACAGCTACAGACTAGGGACCGAATGGCTAGGCAGCAGTTCTGCGGAAAAGGACCTAGGGGTGACAGTGGACGAGAAGCTGGATATGAGTCAGCAGTGTGCCCTTGTTGCCAAGAAGGCCAATGGCATTTTGGGATGTATAAGTAGGGGCATAGCCAGCAGATCGAGGGACGTGATCGTTCCCCTCTATTCGACATTGGTGAGGCCTCATCTGGAGTACTGTGTCCAGTTTTGGGCCCCACACTACAAGAAGGATGTGGATAAATTGGAGAGAGTCCAGCGAAGGGCAACAAAAATGATTAGGGGTCTGGAACACATGACTTCTGAGGAGAGGCTGAGGGAACTGGGATTGTTTAGTCTGCAGAAGAGAAGAATGAGGGGGGATTTGATAGCTGCTTTCAACTACCTGAGAGGTGGTTCCAAAGAGGATGGTTCTAGACTATTCTCAGTGGTAGAAGATGACAGGACAAGGAGTAATGGTCTCAAGTTGCAGTGGGGGAGGTTTAGGTTGGATATTAGGAAAAACTTTTTCACTAGGAGGGTGGTGAAACACTGGAATGCGTTACCCAGGGAGGTGGTAGAATCTCCTTCCTTAGAAGTTTTTAAGGTCAGGCTTGACAAAGCCCTGGCTGGGATGATTTAATTGGGGATTGGTCCTGCTTTGAGCAGGGGGTTGGACTAGATGACCTCCTGAGGTCCCTTCCAACCCTGATATTCTATGATTCTATGATTCTATGATTCTGCCCTGCCTTCAGAGCTGGGTGGCCAGAGAGCGGCAGCTGTTGGCCGGGCACCCAGCTCTGAAGGCAGCGCCATGCCAGCAGCAGCACAGAAGTAAGGATGGCAATACCGTACCACGCCACCCTTCCTTCGGTGCCGCTCCCTTCAGAGCTGGGCGGCCAGAGACTGGTGGCTGCTGACTGAGGGCCGAGCTCTGCTGGCAGCAGCGCAGAAGTAAGGCTGCCAATACCATCCCATCCCATCCTTA
The DNA here is from genome assembly GCF_965152275.1 of Natator depressus. Classification (NCBI taxonomy): domain Eukaryota; kingdom Metazoa; phylum Chordata; order Testudines; family Cheloniidae; genus Natator; species Natator depressus. Next base: position 15,321,762 of record NC_134236.1, on the reverse strand, counting down.
CTCTCCAGTTGCCCAGCTCTACAGGCCGTGCCGCCACCAGCAGCTGTGCAGAAGTAAGGGTAGCTGTGCCACAACCTCCCCCTACAGTAGCACACACACACAACTCCTTTTTGGGTCAGGACTCCTACAATTACAACACCATGAAATTTCAGATTTAAATAGCTGAAATCGTGAAATTTACAATTTTTAAAATTCTATGACCATGACATTGACCAAAATGGACCATGAATTTGGTAAGGCCCGATACATAGGATTAGATTTAAGCATGTGTTTAAGTGCTTTGTTGAATCAGGGCCTCTGCATGTTAGTCAGCTACTTCGGCCCCAACTCAGCAAAGCACTTGGTTAAGCATGTGCTTAATTTTCAGCACATGAGTAGTTTTCAAAGGAAGGACTTACATGCTTAAATGTAAACACCTGCTAAAGAGTTTTACTGGATCATGCTAGAGTGCTAAACACTCTGCAAGTTTGATCCCGTAAGCACAGGCTTAAGTTTAATCAACGTCAGTGGAATCTAAGCGTGTCCTTAGAGTTGTTTCTTTGCTGAATTGGGATATTTTCAAATGTGTTTAAGATCATGAGTGACTTTGAAAATCAAATTAGAGTTGTGCTGTAAAGTGCGTTAGGCTCTTTTGAAGATCCCACTTTAATCAACTATTTCAAGAGCTTGATGTGCCTTAACTTTATTCTGGTTCAGTTGCTTATATGTTATTTTCTTGTAATTTAATGTAAAAAATATAGTACAAAATTAAAACTATTGACATTGCAATATCTGCTGCATTAGGTTCCCCAGAGATTTGTCATTTTTATTAGAAAAAGTTTAAATATGTTTATTTTGCAACAAAGATTGGTGCTGTTTTTATTCACAATTCAGGAATTTTGATTTTTAGCATTGGGGTTGGGGGGAAATGACTAGTGTCTCCATGAACAAATATTTCATTGTTCCTATATGCCATCCATAGAAAGTGGTCTATTTTCATAGGAAATTGGTGTATTTGCATGGAAAAATTCCAGTGTAGATCTCTCTCATTTTTCTACTTGTATAGAACTATATTGTAGTAAATGTACTTGCATTACTCACTCATATAGTGAGCATCACTTTAAAATCTTAATATTTACTTCTCAGAATAGTTAAACATTCCCTGGTATTTGCATTGTTCCCCACTCCAAATAAAGATAATACTTGAGAAAATAATCAGTATCATATATTCATATGATCAATAATATAATAATAATCTCTTGGATAAGATCAGCATTATGATCATAGAATCATGGCATTTAAGGCCAGAAGGGATCACTGGACACTGGATCATCTAGTCTGACCTCCCAACGTCACCCAGCACCTGCACACTAAACCCAACAACTGAAATTAGACCGAAGTATTACAGTCCACAGGAGATTAGACTATTATGTGCCACAGAAAGAGAATAGGAGGGACTGAGGTGCAGTAGTGCTCAAGGCCCCTGCAATGGCAGAAAAATGATTAAATGAGATGTACCCAGATAATCCTGGCAAGCAACCTCACACTGCAGAGGAAGGCAAAAACTCCTCAAGGCCACTGGCAATCTGACCTGGGGGAAAATTCCTTCCTGAACACACATTTCGCTCTCAGTTAAACCCTGGGCATGTGAGCAAGAACCAGCCAGCCAAGCACCTGAGAGAGAGAATGCTGGGTGCCACCTCAGAGCCCTGGCCCATCCCATCCGATGTCCCATCTCCAGCCATGGCAATCCCTGATGCTTCACAGGAAGGAGATAAAAAAAAAAAGGAATCATCAGAGGGACCCCTTCCTGACCCTCGCAGGTAACTGGCTGAAACCCTGATGCACGAGCTTTTAGGAACATAAGACATAAACCAGAAGCGAACCCCAAGGCTCCTGAGCCCTGGCCCCTACCATCATAAGCAACCCAGTCATTCAATCTCACACATAAATTTGTCCAGATCTCTCTTAAAATTAATTAGGTTGATTGGTCCTGTAATATCTGTCTATCTTATTGTCTCTAATGCTGCAGTACAGCAATGCTGGTGACATTGCACTGAGAGTAAATTCACAGGCATTGCGGTTATGTCTAATGAAAGAAAAATCGAACAGAATAGAATCTGTGTGACTTGCAGTCATAAAAGCATAAAAGCAATATAATAATAATTAATAATTAATCATAATCATAATCTTTCTCTTCCTTCCATTCTGGAACAAATATCTACAGCTCAGTCCTGTAAACACTTATGTGCATACACAACTGTACTCTCATGAGTAGTCCATGGAAATAAAGTTATAAATATGTCTATGCATCTGCAGGATCAGGGCCCAAATCTGTGCTCAGAAACCATGGTTATATTCCCTGTTGTACTGTTTTTTGAGCCCTCATCAGCGGTTGCAGGTGGAAGAAGGAATCCTGAATTCAGACCTGGGTAAATGAAAGGGGAATTGATTTTTCTTATACAAATTAGGAATATAATCATTCCCTCCCCCACCCCCTTTTAAAATAAAGCATGTATTTTACCTACAACACACACCACCAAGGAAAAGGAAACCTGAAAAGGACAGGATATGGGTCATTTCCTTTTTCCCTGTGAACAATGCACAACAGAAAGCTTTTGAAATTGTTCTTATTGTCAGGAAACCAACCCTGTTAAAAAGAAATTACATCTTTCTGTTGTGCATTTCTTCCATATCTGTAACTACCCCCCCAAAAGTGAGTTTTAGATTCCAAATAGTTGGAAATTATAAAAGAGCTGGAAGTTCCCACAATTAAGTGCATTACTCAGAGAGAGAAAAATGTTTACAAAGACTTGCGGGGGGGGGGGGGGAAAGGGGGAGGGGAAGAAGCCAACCTCTGGGTTTAAAAGCCTTTTTCAAGACATCATCCATCTCTCCAAGGTACTGAGCTGGAGTCGATAAAAGACCTCTCTTTGAGAATAAAATGCAAAAAGTCAAAACAGTTTTTTCCATTTTAGAGACAGCTTTTCTGTGTGTGCACCTATTGCCCACCATTTCAATGATTTCTTTTCCTTCATAGGTTGTCAACAGAGAAGCATTACATTAAGGAAAAGAAGAGCTCTGCAATATTTTGGCTAGCTGTAAAATGGCCATATGCTTCTCAGTACATTTATATTGAAAAATTAAAGGTACCTGTAATTCTAGGACTAATTTCAGGGGCTCAGAAACTGGAGTGATGGGCATAATATGAAAAATTTGGGCAAGAATCCCCTGTATGACCATGCAGAGGGAAAAGGGTATATTAGGCTTGGTCTACACTACAGAGTTAGGTCATCATAAGGCAGCTTATATGGACCTAAGTATGTCAGAGTCTACACTACAGCCTTGCTCAGGTCCATGTAAGTGCCCTACTCCACTGATATAATAACCCCACCTCCACAAGAGGTATAGGGCTTATGTTGGTGTAGTTATGGTGACTTGGCATCTGTGTAGATACTGTTCCTTACATCAACTGTTGTCTGTCTTGTCAATTTCAGGGCTCTGCCTTGAAATTGACTAGAAACCTGCCTCCCAGCTCCCCAGCCTGGCTGCTGCCAGGTCTCTGCTCCAAGCCAGGCTGCCACCCAGGCTCCCAGCTTGGGCTGCTGCCTAGGCTCCCCACTTCCCATGGGGAGCCCTGCTGCCCCTCAGGTCAGGGGTCATGGCTCCCCGCCAGGAGCACGTCAGCCAACCAGATTCCAGGTGCGGGTCTCCCTGCTGGAGGTGAGAAGCCCCGGGTGGCTTTCTCCCTGCTCCCAGATGGGAATGGGGAGGCAAGTAGCCCCCGAGGGGCAGCTGGGCTCCTGGTAGGGAGCTGCACGGAGCTGAGAACCCTGGCTGTCAGCCCCCCACACTGCCCCTCTTCAATCAGTGGAGGCGCTCCTGGTGAGGATATGCACTCACCGACAGAAGGAGGGCAGTGTGGACATCAGCCACTTCAGTAATTAATGTAGGTCTCGGCATGGGCTATCCAGGTTGCACAACAGGGATGGGAGTAGCTTCAGCAGAGCTGCTTCTCCCACTTCTGCACAGATAGGCAGGGAATGGGGTGGCAAGTGGAGGGGAGTATGTAGAGCCTTCACTCTGTCCCTCCTAGTGTGCTGGCCAATGCAGCTGAGCTGGCAGGCGGCAGGATTTAATCTGCCAGGAAAAGGGCTGGTGCAGATTACTTCCCCTGGAGTCATAGGGGAACCAGTGACTCTCTGAGTCACAATTCGGCCTCCAATCTCCTCCTGGGACATTGCAACTATTTGCTGCTGCATACTCAGGGCTAGTAGGGAAGGCACAATCTGATCCTTAGGTAGATTAGGTTAAATCGTGGGGCAGCCTAGCACTTCTGTGGCAGTTTATGGAGACCCAGCTTCAAATTCTGGATTTGGTTCATTGCTTCTGTCATGGGAGCACTGAAGTGTGACTCAGCACAGTCCATGCTGGGAAGGGAGCAACTTCCATTGCTCCCTCCTTTGCCTCTTCCTGGTGGATTCTGAAGGGAACTGAATCCAGCTCCCTTTGGCTGATTTGACTGTGGCCCCTGTGTGGGGGAACTAATGAGTGGCCCTGTGAAACTTCTGAGATTGTATTCTAACATACCTGATGGGACCATGTGTGGTATACTGCATGTTACATTCTTTCTGTGGTCCTGATCCAGAAGTCCTACCTCAGATCTTCCACAGACTAAACATCCCCTACCTTTTGGGAGGCCTAGGGAAGAATTTAAGGATTAGGCCCTATGTCTTTAATTTCAAAACATTGCATGAGATCCTCTCCTGGTGTGAACGGACAAAGCTCCTTTGAAATCGCTGGAGTAATGCTGACTTACACCAGCTGAGGATCTGGCCTGTTACTCTATAGTTACTCCTGGGGGAATTCTGCTCCACTGCACATGGCAGAATTTATGTCCCACGAGATTTCTTTGCTTCCCTGCAGAAAAATGACTTTCTGATGGGGAAGCAATGGGAAGCCACAAGAGCGGTCATGTGACCATCCCCTCAGCAGTATGTTTCAGGTGCCCAGGGCAGAGAGGTAAATCACTGTGGGACAGAGATCAGGACTGGGGAAGACCCAGCTGGTGGCTCCTATCCTGCGCTGGGCTCAGCTGCTAGTCCTGGCTGGGTTGGGGAGGATGGGACTTCCTCTTCCCCTACATGGCATCTGGGGCCAGGTCAAATCCACCTCCAGATTTCTCCCTTGGCTGTAGGAAGCTCTGCAAACTCCCTGCCCCCTGCGATTCCTGCACCCATTGCTCCTCAGTTGCAGGGGGAGGGATCACTGTACAGGGAGCTGCTCCCCCATCCGCCCAATCCCCGTGCATCCAGACCCCTTCCTACTCAAACCCTCCCACCAAGCCTCACCCACTTCGTACTCAGAACCGTTCTTGACGAGCCCCACTCCCCCTGCACCTGGACCACCCCGATGAGCCACCCATACCCGGATCCCCCACTACCAAGCCCCAACCAGCTGCACCTGGAACCCCACCCCACTGAGCCCCACTGCCCCCATACCTTGAGCCCTCACACTGAGCCCTCCCACACCCAGATCCCCCTGCTGAGTTCTATCCCCCCCTACACCCAGACTCCCTCTTGCAGAGCTCCAACCATCTTCACCTGGACCCCCCCTACACAGTCCAATTACTGTTGCACCCAGAACCCCTCAACAAGCCCCTGTGCATCCAGATCCCTTCCACACCTGGATCCCCCACTGAGCCACCCGCACCCAGATTGCCCACACAGAACCCTCTCAATCCACACCTGGATTGCCCCCACACTAAGCCCCTCCACACTTGGATCCTCCCTTGTTGAGCCTGCCTGCCCACACCCGGTACACCTGGCACAGGAGGGCGGGGCTGTGGTATTTCTGGGGCAGGCCCAGTCCTTGTGCTGTGTCAGAGTTGAGTGCAGCCTCACTGCTGAGTCAATGTCCTGAAGGGGAGCTGCACAGTGATCTCCCACCTCTGCAACCAGGGGCCTGTACTCCCCAATGCCATGCTGGAGCCTCCACATTTATTTGACAAATAAAATTTGCAGAATTTTAAAATATTGTGCGCAGACTTTTTAATTTTTTGGCGGAGAATGCCCTTAGAGTATAGTACATGAATAGGATCAGTTTAGCTGAGATTATTATGGGAGAATTCACTAATCGATTCATCCTTCATTATGTTTCTCCGGTTCTTCCACCATTTTTTTTTTCATCATCCAGCTGCTTTCTTCATCATCCCCTGATATTGTTCCTTTCTCCTTCATGGATTTCTTTCTAAAGTGGTTTAGGTTTCCTGTGCACAAATGCTTCAGGACTCCTGTGCTTCGATTTGCCTTTGGTGGATTCCAATTAACCATATGCTTTTAGCAGCAGTTTGGAGAAAAGTAGTTTGGAGTGTCTCAGCTGATGTATTCTGCTGTGATGCCTTGTGTCAGCTGGTGGTGGATGCACATTTAGCAATGGCTAAATATATATGTAACTAACTCAATCATAAAAAGACACCCCAGCTTAGCTCCAAAAGTTCTTGGGAGTGGATGCTCTGCACAAGACACTCATAGCTGAGACCTTTATACAGAGTGTCAGCTGGAAAAATAAAAGTGACTCCTGGAAGAGCAGACTTGGAAGAGGTAATTGAGTGAGGTGCTCTCCCTTCCAGCAGCAAAAGCTTGAGCCCTTCTGCTCCAAAGCAGAGCAGACCTCAGGAATCAGGGAGCTTTGGAGTCCCTTTAGAGAGGTGCTTTTCATGGTTGAGATATTAAGGTGATTGGTGCTATAGAAAACCCTAAGATAGTCAGAGGAAGAAGCCAAGGGTTCAACTGTTTGAGACACCTGAGGTAGGAAATTATCCGATTTCCACATCAACACCAGAGCTGAGCAAGCATGAAGTCTGCCAAGCTGGCTCCATGTGACTGCGTGTCCCAAAGAAATGTGAATGGATTCCTGTAAGGAGGAATTAATCATGGATATAGCACAGTACTCAGATTCTGTGATGCCTCGAGTTTCTGGGAGGGGACACACTATAGCATATATGCTGAACTGAGACAAGAAACAAAGTAAATGGTACATGTTGATGATGACTGAGAAATATAGAAGATGAGGGTTACGTGCTGTATAAGACCATAAGGTGCTCATAAATTAGTCACACACAACACAACACACAACACAACAAAGGAGCGTAACAAACAATAGAAGCAGGATGGAAGGAGGATGAGGAAAAGAGTAATAAGAACATGTAATTACATAGGCTAGCTATGGTTCTGAATCACTTTCTTTTCTAATATAAATCAATAAATAATATCACCTAGCCATGATCAGATAGCCCTGGTCTACACTTGGACTTTAGGTCGAATTTAGCAGCATTAAATCGATGTAAACCTGCACCCGTCCACACGATGAAGCCCTTTATTTCGACTTAAAGGGCTCTTAAAATCGATTTCCTTACTCCACCCCTGACAAGTGGATTAGCGCTTAAATCGGCCTTGCCGGGTCGAATTTGGGGTACTGTGGACACAATTCGACAGTATTGGCCTCCGGGAGCTATCCCAGAGTGCTCCATTTTGACCGCTCTGGACAGCACTCTCAACTCAGATGCACTGGCCAGGTAGACAGGAAAAGAACCGCGAACTTTTGAATCTCATTTCCTGTTTGGCCAGCGTGGCAAGCTGCAGGTGACCATGCAGAGCTCATCAGCAGAGGTGACCATGATGGAGTCTCAGAATCGCAAAAGAGCTCCAGCATGGACCGAACGGGAGGTATGGGATCTGATCGCTGTATGGGGAGAGGAATCCGTGCTATCAGAACTCCGTTCCAGTTTTCGAAATGCCAAAACCTTTGTCAAAATCTCCCAGGGCATGAAGGACAGAGGCCATAACAGGGACCCGAAGCAGTGCCGCGTGAAACTGAAGGAGCTGAGGCAAGCCTACCAGAAAACCAGAGAGGCGAACGGCCGCTCCGGGTCAGAGCCCCAAACGTGCCGCTTCTATGATGAGCTGCATGCCATTTTAGGGGGTTCAGCCACCACTACCCCAGCCGTGTTGTTTGACTCCTTCAATGGAGATGGAGGCAATACGGAAGCAGGTTTTGGGGACGAAGAAGATGATGATGATGACGAGGTTGTAGATAGCTCACAGCAAGCAAGCGGAGAAACCGGTTTTCCTGACAGCCAGGAACTGTTTCTCACCCTGGACCTGGAGCCAGTACCCCCTGAACCCACCCAAGGCTGCCTCCTGGACCCAGCAGGCGGAGAAGGGACCTCCGGTGAGTGTACCTTTTAAAATACTATACATGGTTTAAAAGCAAGCATGTGAAAGGATTACTTTGCCCTGGCATTCGCGGCTCTCCTGGATATACTCCCAAAGCCTTAGCAAAAGGTTTCTGGGGAGGGCAGACTTATTGCGTCCTTCATGGTAGGACACTTTACCACTCCAGGCCAGTAACACGTACTCGGGAATCATTGTACAACAAAGCATTGCAGTGTATGTTTGCTGGCGTTCAAGCAACATCCGTTCTTT